>NW_026000174.1:49663285-49727727 GCF_001458135.2 Marmota marmota marmota | reverse complement strand
ATATATATATATATATATATATATATATATATATATATATATTAGTATAAAAGAGATGTATGGAAGACATTTTTAATATATGTTAAAATTAAAAATTCTAATTATTATGAAACACTGTATCATGATCAATGTTTCAGCTTTTATTCTTTCTTACAGGTTAATAAAATATTTAAATATTTTATAATCTTTATAGCCTTATGTTTAATGAAATACATAGAAATCCACTGGCAAAATTCTAGGTCATTCACTGATATTAAAAAAAATAGAATAGTAGAATAAGAGACAGTCATAAATAGGTCATTAAAGATCATAAAGTCTGTTTTCTCACATTGGGGTTACAAATATTGTAATAATGAATAAAAATATCCCAACTATTTTCAAGAAGCTAATTACTGAACTGAGAAACTTTTTTTTTCCTTTTTGTTGGATTCATATTAATTCATTTCTCTCTTGATCATATATGCAAGGAGTGTATCACAGTTATCTGGTTTTTCACTGGAAAGAGCTGGTTTCTTGAACAGAAGGTTCTAAAAGTGTACCAAGCTGGTAAGAGATTCCTGAAGTCTATTTTATCCTCTCTGTTCCTGATAACTTGCCTTCCTGCCATGTGCCATGAGTTCTATGATTCAAATAAGCTCTCTGCAAAATAAGAGTACCAAAAATATGCCTTGCTGCAGAAACTTCCCTACCACTCCCACCATCACCAGGAGGGAAAAACATGGCTACGGTTAGCAGCTCTCCTGCAAGGAGTGTTTTGCACTTTGTATTAATTCACTCTGAGTTTATCACAAACAATGGAAACCACTAATGCATAAAGAAGGATTTGATTTCCCAGTATTCAATTCAGATTCAACTTTTAGCAAGTGAGACAGACATAAAAACCTAGCTGTTTTGTAGTCATTCAACAAGAATTGAGATTTAGGTTGGCAGGTTGAGAAACATTCAAGAAAATGTACTATTTTTTCCCCTACACTCTCTATCAGCTTCAACTCTAGAATAAAATGTCTACAATGGTAAAAATCATAGTGCGTGGACAACAGTCAACACTTACGTATCTGCCAAAATGAAAATAACATGGAAAAGAAAGTCTGAAAGACTGAGACTGAGTTTAAAGTCTCTGTGGATTCACATTAACACCAAAATGAGTCCTGAACAAAGGTCTTTGCTGGGGACTTTGTTTCTGGTAGCAGCTTTTTTAATAGCACTATTCTGTCTTACCCACTATTGACTAAATGGGTTTGACAGGAAAAACACTCACTGTGTCAGGAAGCTAAGAAAAGTTGACTATGAGGATCCCTAACAAGCAAGATATAGGCAATGAGAGAATCATTTCCGGGAACTTTTTGTTTTTTCCTTTCCCTCTCTTTTTTTTTCTTTATTTTTAAATGAGGAAAAGCCTCAGTTTTAATTCGTATGTCAATTTTAATTATTAGTTCAGAGAAAACAGGTATCACCCAGTGAAGTCCAATGAGGTGCCAGACCTTTGCTGTGGGATTTTGTAGAAGGAATCTCCTTCACTCTTTAAACTATTCCTCTATGTACTTAGAGGAAGAAAAAAATAGCCAAGATACTGACAGTCATTTTGTGACCCAGGGGGAGAAGAGAAGGATGCTGATAACAGGCATATCAGAGCAGAGGGCTTGAAAAATTGGAAAGTTGAATGCCAAATCAATTATTCAAGCAGATTCCGGCACCTACTCTAATTCTGACCTTACAGTTTTAAGAAATAATTTATTGAGTTTTAGTCAAGTATTCTAGTATGTACTTCATAAAATCCTAACTGCTTTAATATATATTTAAAATGTGGAATAACCAAATTGAAATAAGTTTTGTTAAGAGAATATGCTTTTAGAGATGATGTGGACCTTTTCTCATAAATTTAAGAATTCTAATCTGAGCTTCATTGTTCCATTTATCTCTTCAAAACCTATATGTCTGTTTAGAATAGACAGAAAAATCCTTCAACTGAAGAAAAATATTAATCAGGGTTGATGAACTGCAATAAAGAATGAAAATCTTACATATTGGAATGTTTCACTAGTAATAATAAATATATCAGTGTATCTTTTTCTGTCCTTTGGGTATCTTTGCATGTTTATTTGCTATTGTTTTGTTTCCCTAAATGTAAGGATTAATCGAGTTTTCAGGACACAGTGTAGGAACTCTAAGGATGCGTAGAACTGAACCCTTGACTTTCAATCTCCAGGTACTGTTCAATCAGCACTAGAGATAGTTTCGTCCTCTACTTTTTTCTATGATATAACTACTTTGTATCTCTTCTGTTTTTGTGTCATAATTGTGTGTCATAGGGGTGTCCCTACTTACTTAGCAGGAATACTAACTTCTTCATTGGGATGTGCATTTTCATAACAGCTTAATAACCTCCAAAAGCCCCAGCTGAAATCATCACATTAGGAGTTAGGATTTCAACATATGAATTATAGAGGGACACAAAGCTTTAGTAATTTTAATTTCCAGACATTTCTTTTTCTTTCTTCTAAAAAACAAAACAAACAAACAAAAAAACAGAAAGAAAGAAAAAGAAAATACTTTGGATTCGATGACATCCTATGTCACATCATTTGGGAGCTAACATCTTGAGGATTCCCGGTCATCACTCCCACCCATTTGCTGTAGAATGTATATTTTGGCTGACAGAATTCTTAATGTCTATTCTGGCGTTTCTTCCGTGAATATAATGCATTTAAAGGGCATAACATATTTATATTCATTACTTATGTAATACACTGGCATCTTTATATCTCAATTTTCTAACTCTATGAATTTTCTCCCATACTATGTAACCAACCCACTCCCTACTCATTACTGGATGGGGTTGTGACAAGGAATGCTCATCACTCAAAGTCTTAGCTAAAAAATCACTTGCTATTCTCCTAGATTACTTTTTCTAGTATATAAACTACAATACGTTTTATCTTTATGGAGCTGTTCAACAATTATTAACACATCAAATTTTGGTTATTTTGGTCTTGTTAACATTAATGTTCCTATTGGAACATCTTCTCATGTTCTCACCGTTTTTTTAACTTTATACTCTATAGTGATTGCAATCCTTGGGGTCTTCATAGGCTCTTCTCTTTTCTCACACATCACGTTGATTCTGTCAGGATATGCTTTTCATTTTATTTTCAAGATACAGCTAAAATATTTGTGAAATATTACCTCCTCTTCTAAAATGTTATTCCAAGACTATCATTTTATGCCTGAGTTAATGTTAATGACCTCCAAAATAATATTTCATTTCCAGTATTTTGCTGTCTTCTCCTGGTCAATTTAAATCAAGCCACCTGGACATATTTTAATTTTTCAAAATCTTCTTATGTTTCCTTCCCATTCCTCTATGCCTTACAGAATGTATTGGAACTGACTTGTGGTTTCCTCTGGCTGTCATCCCTCCCTTCTATTGCTCTTCTCTTTTCTTCAGTTTTTTTTTTTCAGAAACACTGATGTTCAGAGCATTTGTACTTGCTATTCTCTCCCTTGCAAACACCCCTCTTCCAGATAACCTCAAAAGACACTTGCATAACTCTTTTAGGTTGCAGCTAGAAGTTCAGTAATCTGAGACCTACTTTAAATTGGCACTCTCTTCCCAAAGGAGCAACTCTGTCTCCCTTGCTGTATTCTCCTTCCACTGACTTAATAAAATACTGTAGACTGGGTGACTCAAAACAAAAATTTATTTTCTTATGGTTTGGGTGGCTAGAAGTCTAAGACCAAGGCTTTGACTAATTTAGTCTGCCTTTCTGGCTGTAGAGGTATGCCTTCTTGCTATGTATTTACATGAATTTTTTAGGGAGGAAAAGAGAGAGAGAGAGAGAGAGAGAGAGAGAGAGAGAGAGAGAAAGAGAATCTATATAGTGATTCCGTATCTTAAGCTTAAAACACAAGAAGGATTAGAAAGAAAGGAGAGAAATAACTTAAGTTTGTAACCTTACAGGCCAGGACCCTCTATTGCTGCGTAACTCCATGACTCTTGTCCACATAATATTTATCAGGATAGTAGGAAAACTTCAGCATATGAATCTTCTAATGAAAGATTGGATTTCATCAAGCAAGTGCAAAAGCCCTGAAATGTATCTGACATAATTGAGGTAAACTAAAAAGACTATGGTTGGAGACTAGAGCAGGAAGGGAGGGATGAGAGGTAGGAGGAAGCCACGGGTCAGGTCAGGTATGTTCTAAAGATAAACGTAAGATTGGATTTCAGTGGGCATGAGAAGCAATCAATGAATGTCTCAACATAAGAACCATTCCTCTCTGACACCTTCCCAGTCATGCCTCATGTACTGAAATATTAACGCTGGTTTGTTCACTGATCAGTGATCTCCAGAGCCTAGAGGATGCTTGATTTAAAGAATGCATTCAAGAAGTTGCTGAATGAGTGAAAACTTATTATTTTAAAAACACTCTTACCACTCCTTCTTCTGGCAGGGTTGCCTGTGAAATCATATACTTGTTGAATATATTTTTAAAAATAGATTTTATTTAAATGGATCAAGATGATCCAGAAGAGAAACTTCAGCTACATTCTACTCCTATGTCCTACTTCTAAAAGGCTCTTGTGGTTTTCCTGGCTAGTTCTGACATCCTTTGATGCTTATAGGAAGATTTACCAAGGAAGGAACATGAAACTGTGCTTTCCAGGAGGTCTGAAGCCAGGAATTGTTACAATGTTGCAGGCCTTTGATTCCCAAATACTTTTTGTGTAGAATTTTATATTTTTTCAAAACAGGTATTATTAAGCATTAATTGTAATGAATAAAAATCACCAATACTATTTTACTGAAGCAACTTAAGCATGATAAGTTACAGAAGAATCTTATTTGTTAGTATACATATTTTATTTATCAGAATAAAGATTTTATAAGTTGATTTTTTATTTAATATTCAAGATTGTTTTAATTATATTTTAAATGAAACTCATCTGATCAGTTTTATTTTGTTTTATTTAGCAATTTCTTTGTTATCTATTTTCTGAGGAAAAACTATTTTTAGTGATTTGTGAATCAGAATAATATAATTATGTATTTTTATACCTCACATAATTAAAATAAAGTGATATAAAATTTGCTGAATGGTAGTGTTATGTCTATTAATTGGCAGGTTACTCAATGGCTCTCTCAGAAAAGTATAATGAACATTTGGTGAGGATTGTTTGTAGGATATGGCCAATGTAAAACTATTCTTGAGGAGTGGATTGAGTAAGAAAATTCTGGAGTCAGACAGACATGAATTAAAATCCAGGCTTTTACAATTGTTGGTGTAGATTCCTTTGCTTAATCTAAATTTCCCCATCTTTGAATTAGAACTATTATTAATACCCAACTCAAGAAGTTGTTTTGACTTAAAATGTTTAATGATTAGTTAATATCTTCTAGCTTCATCTAGGAACTTTGGTTGGAGACATGTACCTAACCATTAAATGATTGTTAAATACTTGCATAGTTAAGTGTCTCATAAATGTGAGTTATTGTATTTTAATGTGTAAACCCAAAGAATACATGTAGTAGCCATTATCTGATAAAACTTATATTCATAGAATAATTTATTATTACTTGCATAATAAATTTTCATAAAATACACTTGATACTTGGCCATTTTCAATATACTTTCTATTTATTATTTACATGTTTCTTGAGGTTTTTTAAATTAATGATGATGATCTTTCAATAAATGCTTAAATGAAAATGTAAAGAAAAAAAATATCTGAAAGACTGTTATGAAATAAATACCCAAATCATAGGTGATCCCCTTTAGGATTCTAAATATATGAGGAAGACCTTTATCTAAGATGTAAAAGCAGTTTAGAAAGATTATAAGTGATGTTCTAAAGAAACTGTGAGTTTTCTTTTGCTTCTAAATTCACATTTAGAATTAAATGTGAAACACAAGAAGGATTAGAAAGGAAGGAGAGAAATAACTTAAGTTTGTTAACATGTTAAGAACATGTTCAGATGAACCAATGTTCAGGTAAATGTGGTTGATTTATGTTGGTTTTCATTATTAAATCAACCTGAATATTAGACCAGAGTCTATGACAGCACCACATTTTTTTCTTTTCTTTTTTTTTTTTTCAATTTCAGAGATCTTGATTTAGGTCACACTGACGAAAATAAATTAAGATTGGAAGATCATTTGGGATGGGTAGTGTCTTATCTAGTGAAAAATCTAATCAATGCTCCTGCCTCACAGGATACATTTCATTATTCAGTACCAACTGCTAACAGATGGCTGCTGTGGCCCTCAATTGGGGAAGGGGATCTTTAGTTCATTCCTCAGAGGCCACATATTCCCAGGCAATGTTGCTATCCAGTTTGGCATCACTTCATCTTAAGGCAAAAGAAATTCAGTTAGTGAGGACAAAAATGTATAGGTCATAGTTTAGGTGCATCGTTAGTAAGCCAAAAGAAAATATATGTTCAGAGATCCAGAAGTTGCAGCTTTAATTCTTTCTACTTACAAAACTTAGTGCCCCGAATTAAATTATCTACAGTAGAACAAATCACTATACAAAGTGCAATTTATTAATAATACTTTTTGCAGAGGTAATTTGGTAAAGACCAGATTCCAGGACAGCATACTATTTAGGTAGAAAAGAATTTCAAAGAATAAAATTGTATAACAGCATGAAATATTATTAATTGCAGTGGAAGGGCTTTTTTAAAAAAATATTCCTCAAGATTATTTAGTAATCAGAATAGGAAATCTTGCTAAATTAGGGTGTACATATAACACATGGGCTTATAAATATTAAGATAGTAGAAAAGATCTAGATTGACACATGTAGCTAATATCAGTTGAAGGAGAGAAACGGTAGTGATGAACATTTACAGTAAGTTTCTTGTGCCTTTCCACATTGATTATTCCACTTAATTCTCAGAGCATCCTTGAAAGTAGTTTACCTTAATCCTCAATTTTTCAGATGTGCTATTATACAAATTATCAAGGTCACACAAGCCACACGTATTACAGCTAGAACTCAAACTCACATATACGGACACCTAAGCCCTGGCTTCGTTTTACTAAATTTCAGAAGCAAAATTTATCTTTCTGTCTCTGGAATAATAGTTTGCCTTTTCTTGAGAGAATGACTGTCACATTTTACCATTCCTTCTGACTCAGCTCCCTGGCTGCGAGGGTATTTGTCCCTGCTGATAAGTGGCAGCAAAGCAGTGGTGTAACAAAGTAGTGGCCTGGGTGGATTGGAGCACTGGCTGTATGACCCCAGCTGTGTGGTGACCATCATGTAGGTATGGAGGACTTGAGGCACTGCCAAACCAGGCACTGCCAAACAAGGTGTGCCACCTGTCTCCCTTTCTGGCTAGGGCTGGGCACCCAGCTGACACCTGCTGCAGAAGCCCACTCCACACAGTGTTACAGCCAGGAACCTGTGAGCATAGACCATTTTATCATTTCAACCTCTAGTTTACTGACCTGCAACAGAAGAAGTGGAAGAGGGGCAACCTAAATGAAAGTTGGGACTCAAGAGTTGACTGATAGTACTTTTCCAAACTCTGATTAACATAAGTTTGAACCAATGGCATTGGTACTTTTTTGAAACTCTAATTAGTATAGGTTTTGACTAGTAGCAATTAACCAAAAGCTATATAAACCCCTAGACTAGCACACTCAGAGGTAGAAAACCTGCTATAGGGGTCCCCTCCTGCAGTGCGAGAGTTCTATTCCTGTTTGTGTTCTTCAATAAATGCTACTCTTAGAGTCATCCAACCTGGTCTGTGGATTTCATTTTTCCAACTCACAAGACAAGAACCTGGAAACAAGAAAAAATTGACAGTGAGCTACTGGGGTCTGATCCAACATTGGAGAACCTGGTCTACCATTAATTGCTGCAACACTTCTCAGTTGCAGAGGCCTACAACCTTATGCAGACCCTACCAGTCAGCAGCAGTGGAGAAATTTCAATCTCATCTGCCACCCAAAGTGAGGAATCCAATTTTATCTTAAAACTTCAGTTTCACTTCCACATATCACTTTGAGAAATTTGTTCTAATGAAAGTACAGTGCAGAAATTCTTGCCCACCCAGGGATTTTCTTATGGTAAAAGAAATGCCCACCTATTCTTCACAGTAGAAATAAATCATAGATGGTTATAGAACATAGAAGCCAGGGAAACCTCAGATATAAAAGCATTCATGCATTTTATTACTTTTAATTTTTTAATGGATGAGGCTGTTGAGTAAAAGAGCACAAGAAGAAAGTGAGTTATCTACACCAAGGATTGAAGGAGTGGCAGTGGAGGTGGAGGCCAGTTATGAAGTGAGTGGAAGCTCTGGACTAGGTGAGACTTCACACATTTTTAATTCATGCTTATATGCCTTCAGTATACATTTCTTTGGGACTTTATTGATAGGTCTGAGTAAGAAAAAAACATCCAACTCCTCAAACTAGAACAAAGCTGTTAGTGATCTTGTGAATAATCCCCTTGATGCTTCTGGACCTTGAGTATAAAACTTTATTAAGTGTATGTTTACTATTTATAAAAGAAAACAAGTAAAATCTATAGAGACAGAGAGAATCTCAGTTGAAAGAGAAGACTATTGATGGTAGCTATTTTTATTCAGGAGTTTGTCAAGTGCATGATTAATTTATTTTATTTACTATATTATTCAATTTTTCTTCTGCATGTGTTAGTACTTTCACAAGAGATGACTGATAATTAAACTTAAAAAATAAAGGTGGAAAAGGAACATTTTAGATCTCTCTATGCCTGGGATATCATAGACAGAACTCTAATTTACAAAGAATTCATCATAATTTGTATTTATTTCTTTTAAATAAAAAACACCTAGAACCAGAAAGAAAATGTGAAAATCAACTTGTTTTTTTTAAATTAATTTTTATTTACATATGACAGCAGAATGTATTACAATACTTATTACACATATAGAGCACAATTTTTCATATCTCTAGTTATATACAAAGCATATTCACACCAATTTGTGTCTTCATACATGTATTTTGATTAATAATAATCATCACATTCCACCATCATTTCTAACCCCATTCAATTTGCTTTCTTTTTTCTTTCTGGCACCAATAATTGAACCCAGGGGCATTCAACCCCTAAACCACAACCCCAGCCATTTTTTCTTTTTATTTTGGGACATGGTCCCCCAAGTTGCACAGGGCCTTTGCTAAGTTCGCGGAGACTGGCTTTGAACATGAAATCCTCCTGCCTCAGCTTACCAAGTTACTGGGATTATAGGCATGCATCTGTAATGTAATTTATGGCCAACAAGAATGAACTTTTAATGTAAGATTTATATCTACTGGGAAACAGTTAAGAGCTATGTACTTTTAATAATTACCTTTTTTTTTCCTGAGCACAAGCTCAAAGATTTAAATAACAACAACAACAACAACAACAACAGTGCTATCCTACACACATGGTGGCAATTTTTTTTTTTTTTTAGTGAAGGAAAATATCTAACACATATAATTTGGGGAGTTGTTTTCTCCTGAACTAATAAAGGAAGTCTTTAAAAAGTACAAAGTAATTATACACATAGGATTCAGTGACAATAGAAATTTAGGAAATGTGCTCAAACAGAATAAAATCAATACTACTGAATCTCCTGTGATCAGTTTTATATATTACTTTATATTCCTTCTAGGGTTGGGTTATTTATTACAAAAATTGCTCCCAAACCTCCTTTCTGAATTACCACACTATCCCTTGCTTGTCTTATTTTTCCTTCAGTTCCATGAAAATTTCAGCATTCTGGTCAATAAGGATGTAAAATAAGAGGAACAGAATCCAGAATTTAGGCCATTCCCAGACACTTCACATTTTTGTAAACACAAACATTTTTCTGCGATCATTTTCCTCTGAGAGTTGTGTTTTTAAAGCCTTTTCAAATGAAAACACTGGACAAATTTTGTTTATTTTTCTTACCACATCTCATCGGGTTGTTAGCTATATATACTGGTTTTCATTTTTCAGATGCTTTCATGAATTATTTCATTTATTTACATCACATCTAAAAGAAAAGAGGAAAAATGGTGAGAAATAAGGAGACACTTTTTGCCTGTAGTTAGAAAATATTAGAAAGTCCATTTGATTAACATTGCCACTTAAAGTCAAGACAAACACTTAAAATTGTTAACCATTCATACTATTGACTCAAATCGGTAGAGCTTAATTTTATTTTCTTACTGCTAATGTTCCAAGTTGGTCTTAATTGCTTTGTGTGTTAGAAGGCCAAAGATAAATTGAATCAGATTTTGATTCATCTAAATATAAAACTCAGATCATTTTAGTGATTCTAAAGATCATGTGAAGTAAAATATTGCCAGCAATATTTCCTGGCAATATGTAGAGGTTGATTAGAACAGACAAGACTTAAAAGTCGTCTTCTGTTTGAGGTTTTATTTCTCTCTCTCTCTCTCTCTCTCTCTCTCTCTCTCACACACACACACACACACACACACACACACACAAAGAGACTCATTAACCTAGCTCAGAATAGATTCATTGAAAACCAAAAGTATCTACCTGAATTTATTGTGTTATCATTTGGGCCCCAAATGTTACACCTGTCCAAGATTTAGTTTCAATCTCTCTACAATATAATAACATTAATACTTAGCAATTAAGAAAGTTTCATAATTGCTTTCTTCCTAACTTTCCTGATGAATTGTTAATTTTTTAATCACAATAGTACAGTTTACTTTGAGGTAGGAATGGAAGTTATGGTATGTAGAAGTTCAAGAAATTAGCATATGACCAATAGTATACCATTTCCAGATCCCCATGCCCTTTTTATCTTTGAGTGTCATTTATACATTTCTGACATTATCTGTTGATATCCCCGTTGCTTTATTTTGAATCTTGAAGTTCTGTTTAGAAACATGTCTCTATGGGAAGTGACCTTAATTTACATTTTTTTTAGGATGCTTAGAGAAGCCACCTGACACAACTGAGATACCAAGGAGGAAAAAAATACAGAATAAATTTTGTTCATGTCTCATGATTCTAAGCATGGACAGTAATTATAAATAAATCTTTCAAAGTTCTTCTTATAAACATAATAGTCTTTGCAGTTCCTTGGAAAACCTCAGAAGTGTAAGCTTGCATTATAAGAAAAGTATACACATGCAATAATATGATATTAATTAGTACCTGTGGCTCTGTATAAAAGTTCTGGTGCTATAAACAAGTATTATGCAAATAACTCACAACTTTGTTGAAAGTGAAAATGCTGTGTTTAAAAAATCTAATTGATTCAAAAAGTGAACCCAGTAAAAAACCTTTCATTAGCTTTGAAGAGATCTAGAGAGTATCAATAAAATATTTTATTAAAAAAGTGTAAAAATACTGATGCTTATAAATTATACTACTTTATCACAAGTAATTTCATTTCCCATATTATAACATTTTTAAAAATTAATTATCTTAAGTACACTATTTTCCTTTTTATATTATTTAAAAAGTATTATATAAACATATCAATCAGTATTAAATTATAAAAGTATTCTTACTGAGCTTATGGGGAATATTGCCTTTTATTTAGGATTATTTTATATTCAGGTATCTAAGGTACTTTTTTGTATTAATACTTGCACCTTTGTGCTTTCTGCTGAATGACTCAATCTCTCTGCTTTTGGATGGTGCTGAGGAAATTCTAGAGGCGGTGAGAAGAGAAGGAAATGCCCAAGATGCAGGAAATTATCTTTTATTACCAGGTAAGTTATAGACCTTCTTGTAATTTTTTCCTAGTCTTTCCTTTGGTAGCTCAAATTAATTTCTCCAAACTGAAGCTACAATCATGGTTTACGGAACAGAATTTATAAAGCCCCCCCCCCAAAAAAAAGTGTCAGAATTTACATGTGAGTTTTTTGAGCTGGAAGAGAAGTAAATATTTAACAATAAACATTTTTTTCTTCTCAACTATTGAAGGCAAGGTAAAAATTTTGAAATAAAACTGTTTTACAAATATCAAAGAGAGAAATAAATATCTTTCTAATCATGATCTATATGTTTAAGACTAAAAACAACTTCTGCTACTGTTGTGAAATAGTGCTCACTGAAATGAAGCACAACAGTGAATTTAAATATTTAACAGAAAAAAGAACTTCATAGGTCTTTTACTTTTGTATCAAATTAATATTTTATTTATTATTTGAAAAAACTATTGCTTATTTGATTTGAGATAATTTTGTACATGCTGAGTTCATACATTTGCTATCTATTTTACTATTATTTTATAATAGGAAATGTCAATCATTTAAAAATATGTTCAAATGGAGGTAGAATATCTAGAATGCTGTTAAAAGATTCTGTTAAAAGAACAATCCACTTTCCTTTCAATAGACTTCACTTCAAAGGACTGACCAATATGACCATAAACTTTGAATGACAATTAAATTAATATATTCAATTGCTTTTCTGAGAAAATCTTTTTTATGTAATGAGCCCCATTGTACAATTACCAAAAGGCAAAGGACAGACAATTGTAGTTTTAGCAAGAACTGGGGCTTTCACAATGGAACTGGTCTTCCACTGCCATTAGAATAAACTCTAGGAGTCATATAGTTAAGACAGAAGCTGTGGCAGTAAAGAATAGCTCGTTATTATGAATAACACCTTAAATAACATTCTTCGATATTCACTTACACCTGTCATTTGTGCATTTTCTATCATTTAGATATGCAATTTATTACATTTCAATCATTTAATTAAAAAGGAATTACTTATTTCATTATCTTAAAAAAAAAAAAGTGTTGACAGCCAGACATGGTGGCAAAGGTCTGAAATCCTAGTGACTCAGTAGGTTGAGGAAGATTGCAAATTTGAAGCTATCTTTACTAATGTAGTGAGATCCTCAGCAACTTAGTAAGATCTTATAAAGTAAATAAATTAATAATAATAATAATAATAATAATAATAATAATAATAAAGGACTGGGGATGCAGCTCATAATAGATAATCATACAGGATAACATTTAGATCTTCTCTGAATCAAAAGGTGAAATAATTGGTTTTATTAAATAATCCAAACATATCTCAGGCATTCTGGTAAATTTATATCAACTCTAGCCACATGCATGAGTAAATAGCTATTTATGTCACATATTAAAGTGCAAAATTATTTCCATAGAAACCTCCCAATGTTTACTTTAGATTTAAAAAAGGCTGTGTTCGAATCCTTACTTTAATTACATTTATGAGGTAATGAACTTTTAACTTATGATTTAATTGGTGAATGTGTGAAATAAAAAGTGTGATTATCATTCTTCTTATAAAACTCATTAAATCATGATATTTTATTAAAAGAAGTCTTTTTTTTCATAAAATCAATTTGTAATTTAAAATGAAGTTGGTATTTTCAGTATCTACCTTAGAAAGGAACATTGACTTGGTTAGAATATCAAATAAGTGAAGAACTTTTGATAGCCTTTTGGTTTTAGAAATAAAATGCATGATATTGTTCAAGATAAATTTTGGGAGAAAGAACATATATTGAAAATTGCCACACTAACAAAAAGCATATACTTTTATTTTCTGCATTTTATAGCAAAAATAAAGAAGGATCAACTCAGTAAATGATTCTAACATCATCTTGGATTATATGTGTGCAATTTTTTATGTGTGGAAATTTTGATGTGGACATAACATATCAGAAAAATGCTTTGGAAAGTAGGGCATAAAATTTTGAACAAAAAAAGTAAAGATGATAGATGTAAAAGTTTGAAGTATTTCATTTTTGGGTATATATGAATGCTTTTAAATTTATCTTGTTTAAATTTTACTTCACAATACATCTACTTTCCTCTTTTATCCCCTCTACATGTTTTCATTTTATCACCCTGTTAACCATTCTCTACAAACACATTTACCATTCCTGGAATCATGAAACCCATGTTTGCTGAACAAATATTGTATTGCTGTGGCGACCCCTAAAGAGGGAGTAACTGCTTATTTTATAGTGAAGTGAGAGAAGGAATAAACTAGATACGTAAATTATACAGAAGGCTAGATAGTGAGAATGCCGAATAGAAGGCTATTGTCTGTAAGGGGGCAAGAACTATGTGCATGTATATGCAAGGTGAAGAGCCATATGCATGAGTAAATAGCTATTGATGTCACATATGAAAGTGCAAAATTATTTCCATATAAACCTCCTAATGTTTACTTTAGATTTTTAAAAGGCTGTGTTCGAATCCTCGCTTTAATTACATTTGATGGGATAGCAAGGAAAGCCTCAGTTAAATGAGTGCATTTACAATTAGAGAGAAAAGATATTTATGCAGATATATGAAGAAATGCCCATCTAGACAGGCAGACAACTGTCCAGAAGAATAGCACTTGTACATAGATTGGACTATGCCTGGAAAATTTGAAGGCCAGCAGAGGCAAGTAAGAAATAATACAGGGAACAAGAAGGGCATGGAATGAAATCTGAAGGTCACAACAGTCTGATTATCCCAGGCCTTGCATTAATCAGAGTTCTCCAGTGACACAAAAAAAATACACACACACACACACAAAACACACATTCACTCACATAATGTCAGACCTCCATATCTGCTAGTTTTGCGTCTACATATTTAACCAATCATGAATAAAAAATATTTGGAAAGTCAAGCATGGTAGAGCATACCTGTAATCCCAGGGACAGGGGAGGTTGAGACAGGAGGATTGTGAGTTCAAAGCCAGCCTCAGCAGCTTAGTAAGGCCTTAAGCAACTTGGCAATATGCTATCTCTAGCTAAAATTAAAAAATGGGCTGGAGATGTAGATCAGTGCTTCTATCCTGGGTACCAAAAAAGTAAAAAAGTTTTAAAAACTTTAAATAATTGCTTTACTACTGAACATTTGTAATTTTTTTCATGCCATTATTCTGTAGACAATACTGTATATAAACTACTCACATAGCATTTATATTTTATTTAGTATTATAGATAACCTAGAGTTGATTTAGAGTATAAAGGAGGATGCATGTAGGTTTTATGAAAATATTATTCCATTTTATAGATGTGACTTGAATATCTATGGATTTTGGTATCTGAGGGTTCTGAAAAATCTATGCCCCATGACACCAAGGGAGAACTATATTCCGCACATGCACATGAGAGAGACAGAGAGGGGGGTTAGAGAAAGAGACTGATTTAAGAGAATTTTTATAAGAAATTGGGTCACATGTCTGTGGAAGATAACAAGTCCAAAGATTTGCTGTTGTCAAGCTGGAGACCCAGGAGAGCTCATGGTATTGTTCTTGTCAACTTTTCACTTGACCGAAAAACCCCATAAGCATAATTTTAGAAAATGAAACATTTATTTTGTGCTCATGGTTTCAGAGGCCTCAGTTCATAGACAGCCTGATTCCATTGGTTTTGGCCAGAGGTGAGGCAAAACTTCATGACAGAAGAAAGCAGCTCAGGACATGACACTCAGAAAGCAGAGAGAAAGAGCTCTGATCAATAGGAACAAAATATGTATCCCAAGGCACACCCTCAGTGACCTACCTTCTCCAGCCACACCCTACCTAGTTATGATAAAGTTAATCTATTTGAGTGGATTATTGTACTAATTAGTTTAAGATTATCAAAACCCAATCATTTCACCTCTAAGATTTCTTGCATTTTTTTGTCAGGGTGGGGGGCACTTCATATCTAAATCATAAAAGAGGAGTTCTGTCTTATTCAGGGAAGACTCAGACTTTTGTTTCATTTAGGTTTTTAAATGATTGCATAAGATGCACTCACATTAATACTCATAATAATGCTTGACACAATATCTGGGTATTCCATGGTTCAGTCAATTTGACAGGTAAAATTAACCATCACAGATTTTGTAAATTAAAGATAACTATATCTCCTATAAGCGAATACTGTGAACACTTTTGACCAGAACAGTGACATAGTAATAATGTCTCAGTTCTGTATCCACAATAGGATGAAAAAGGCCAAGGAAGAGGACTAGTGCATAGGAACTAACTCCTGGAGCAGATGAGTATGACTTAGATAAGCGTGACACTATTATAAATAGTGAGAAGAGATTTGTTTTGGCTATTTTTTGACCATTGAGGAGATAAGATTTGCTAAGGACTCTGGTGGAGCATAAAAGAAAAATTGGAGTCAGTAGTCCTTTACTGTTTCTTTGGCCTAAGAAATGGGAAGAATTGAAAAGCTGTTAGTAGGAAGGCGGAAGAGTGTGGAAGGAGCTGAACCACAGTGTGTTGGGCATTATAGATACTCAGTTTGGGGTATGTTGAGGCTGGAATGACAATGAGACATCAAGGTGACAGATGTGTAGACAATTTGAATTTATGACTCTGAAGTTGCAGTTCTCAGCAAGTACATATTTATGTATGCTGTATTTCTTTTATGAGTTGTGCCTTCACTTGATTGGCTAAAGAGAATTAAATATTGGGTTTTGGGTTTTGGCTGAGTAGCATTATGTAAACTTGGTTTTAAAAGTCAGGTCAGTTTAATGTACAGATATTAGTCACTTGTATGACCTCATCCAGTGTTCAAAATGGATTTTATTTCCTCTTTTGTTGAAATAATTCAATATTGACAGTTGTAAAAATTATATAACAATGATATGTCTTTCTGACATTTCTTCTAATGTTTTAACAATTAGTACTTACAGATATAGTGCTTGGGAAAAATGATAATCTCATAAGGTACCCGATTTTAATTTGATTTTCGACCTTTTGACAGGTGTTCAGCAGTACACGTTCATTCTTAAGTTCAAAAAGAATGTGTCCTAAAATTCTGATCAAAACTGTGAGTAGCACTATTTACCTCCACACGTATAATTATTTCAGAAGCAAATATGTAATCCTGCCCATATTCTGACATTTTTAAATGGGGACAGTGTAGTTCGTAGGGCAATTCTCAGCAGACTTCTTTTTCCTCTTTTTCTACCACAATATCTGTTCCCTAAAGCAGCTCGATCTATGAAAGTCACAAAGCAAGATACATGAGGCAATTACCCAAATTCTTCACACCCTGGGGATGGATGCTGCCTACACTTGGCCTACATTGGGCACCAGAAACATTATCATTTTCTTCCATGATGAAATTCTCTTATTAATTGGCACAAGTCTTTTCCATGGGGATAGAAAATTGTTGGGTTAGCATTATTTGGAATAATTATTTCACTCCAATCTACTTGCTGTCAGTTCTTTGAAAATTAAAAGACATATAAATATTTTGCAAACAAATTCTCTGGGTTATGTAGTTAGATGCCATGTACTTTAATTTATAATTGGAAAAACTAGAAAGTAGACAAGGTATAACCCACAGTATTGAGTGAAGATGCAAACAAAAAAATTAAAAAAATATGCATTTTTTTTTTATGTCCAGTTTATGTGACAGTATTTGCAGTCAGAATCTGTCATTTCCTGTGGCTAAGTTTCAAAGATTTAATCTCTGAAATTCCAAACCTGCTCAGAAAGGCTACAGAAATGACCTTTTCAAGGTGATAGTTTGTTAATTGAGAAAACTAGCAGTTTCATATTCTTCATCTCTGAATAGATATTGTTCATCCTGTGCAGAAATAGTTCTACTGTTTGTGAGCAGAATATTGCTCTTTGTGAGTAGATGGATCATAGATTCTTAACACAGGGAAAAGTGTCTGAGCAGATCTTCCTGGGATGCAAATATCATGGGGTCCCCCGACTCATTGCCTAGTTACTTGATTCTGTCTGCTTAGGGGCAGCAGAGCAGCACATGCAATTCAAACTCAGGCTTGACATGTATTGCCTTACTTAATCTTTCCTCCTCTGAGATGTATAAAGTGTATTTTTATCACAGCTACATGTCATGGGTATTGAAGCCCCTTGCAAAACTGCAGGCCCTCATTCAAACACATGTTGTTTACTTTGTGTGTGTATGAGATGTATCTCATAAAAACATAGGGCTTATTGTATATGTTTCTTCAAGTTTTTCAATTCTTCTTCTTCTTTTTTTAAATGTATCCTGTCTCTAGCTTCATCCCCGCCCCCCACCCCTGTGAGTTTTACACATTTCCATGTGTTGAATGAAGTGTTTTCTTGGAGTTTAAAAAAAATTATCAGTTCACTATAGATGTACATAATATTGGAGTACATTTTGGTATAATTTTATAAGCATGGAATATAATTTGCTCCAATTCATTCTCCAATACTTTCCCTTTCTCTTCCTCCAGCCCATTTCCTCTTCCTTACTCTAGTGATGTTTCTTCTATTTATTATGTCTTTTATTAGTGGGCATACATAAAGTAGAAATTCACTGTGATATATTCATATATATATAAACAAAATTGGTCAGATTCACTCCACTATTCCTACCATTTTCCATCTCTCCTTCCTTCCCCTTAATCCCGTTCCTCAACTCCACTGATCTCTCTTCTATTTTCATGAAATCCCACTATTTCTTTTATTCTCCCCACCCCCCTTATTTTATTCCATCTTCCACATATGAGGGAAAACATTTAACACTTGACTTTCAGAGTCTGGCTTATTTCACTTAGCATGATGCTCTCCAGTTTCATCCATTTACCAGAAAATGTCATTTCATTTTTCTTTATAGTTTAAACTTTATTGTGTACTATACTACATTTTCTTTATCCATTCATCTGTTGACAGTCATTGAAATAGAATAGAGGACAGAGAGACAAACCCACATAGATGCAGTGTTCTGATACTCAAAAAAAGTACCAAAAACATACTGAAGAAAAGAGCACTTTTAACAGATTATGCTGGGAAAACCAGATATCCTGATGTAGAAGTATGAAACCAGATCTCTATCTCTCACCCTGCACAAAAGTCAACTCAAAGTGAATCTAAGACCTAGGAATTAGACCAGAAACTTCTCAGCATTCTTAAACCACAAACTTACCCTACAGCCATCCAGAGATCACAAGGGAATCATGCCTGCTTATAAAAGAAGCTATGCTTTGCTGCACTACATACTTCTCACTGTATATTTAATTCTGCAACTTAAAATTATTAATTTCTGAATATTTGTTAACTAAGTTATACTGACATGCTTTTTCAGAAAGTGATTGAGGCACTCTTGAATTTAATACTAAATGAGGGGGGTGGTGTGTACAACTCTTCATTTTCTCCCTTACTAGTCAGGGAAACTTCTTAACTTGTAACTATTAGCTGAGAATTCTTAGTTGCAACTGTAGATTTGATTAAAAAAATTACCTAGTGGTCTTCAATACTAAAAATTTGTAAAATATAAGTAAGTTCAAAAAGAATATTATAATAACATCAGATTCTTTAGCTATCATTTAACAGTTTTACTCAATCTATCATAAATTCCTGGTGTTACTATTACCTTTGAATAATAATTTAATTTTTAAATTTTGGTACCAGAGATTGAACCCAGGGGCACTTAACCACTGAACCACATCCACAGCCCTATTTTATTTTTTATTTTTAGACAGGATCTCACTAAGTTGCTCAGGATCTCACTAAGTTGTTAAGGGTCTCACTACTTTGTTAAGGTTGGCTTTGAACTTGTGATCCTCTTCCAACCTGCTGGGATTATAGGTGTGTTCCACCATGCCCAGCCACAACTGAAAAATCTTGCAAACGGTTTTATGAAGGTGCCTTCCAGGAATTTTGCAACTTTATTTGAGGAGATGAAAAATCCCATGTTACTTAACTCCAACTACTTCATTAATGTTTGTGTTCTTGTGTTTTGTAAGTATTTTGATGGAAAATAAACTTTAAATTTAGATAGTCCTTGCATATATTTGGACAAAATTTTTAGAAATTAAAATTCACCATGTCCAATAAAAATTAATTACCTTAATTTTAAAAAGTTATTCACTATTTTTAAAATTTGTAAGTCTGGAGGAATTATGCATAAAAATCTTGAAATACAAGGAAAAAATGTGGTAGATTTGACTTGATTTTAGATGGGTGAGAGTATTTGAATAACTTATCAGTTTACTTCTTGCTTCTTCCAAGAGTAGCGATGAATGAAATTATGGTCATTATGAAATTATGGTCAAGTATATTTAACACAAGTAATGCATTACGTGTTTTCTATATGCTAATACTTAAATGTAGTAAACACAATTTCCTAAAACTTTTAAAAATTATTTTTTACTTGGAAAAGTCAGATATCTACTTGACACATTTCCTTGGGTATCCAACAGACATCTCTAATACAAAAGTATCCATATAATGTTCGAAAATCTGAAGTGTTTCCCAGTAAATCCTGCACCTACCTTTCAAATTCCTCAGGATAAAACTTGGATGGTATTCTTGGCTACTTGACTTCTCTTTCTCATCATGTAGGGGCCAAACTTCAGCAAATCCTCTTCAATTTCCAATAATATTCAGAACCCTAACTTTTTCTGCCATATACACTGTTCTTATTTTGACCATGACACAATTATTTTCGACTTAGATGATTACCATAACTTCCTAAATGACCTAGTTGCTAACATTATTGTCCTCCTTTTAGTTTGTTGTCATCAAAATAAACAGAGTCACACAATGGAAGTCAGGTCACACTCCCTCTCAACTTTAAATCTACCCCTGGTCTCATTTCAGAGTAGAAGCAAAAGACCTTTCACCAACTCTGACCTCACACCTAAGCTGCCCTGCTGGCCACAGTGCTGATGTTAATTCTCACTACTTTCTTTCACTCTACTGATGAGCATGCTACTCCTGCACCATAGCAGGCATTCTTGTGGAACATGGTATTTTTCCTGTGTCCTTTCCCTTCTTTCAGAGATATTCTTTCCCAAGTTATTTGCAGAGTTGGAGGTCTTCTATTTTTGACTTTGTACCTGAATGTCTTACTAACGAAATGAGGTAAGTACTAACCAACCTAAATTATCACCTCCTTCCCTCACATCTTACCACCACATCAACAACTTCCTAGCTGCTTCCTTGCTTTATTTTTTCTCCTTAGTAGTCATCTTATTTTTAAACTTATTTTATCTTTTTGTTAGGTATTCTTTTCATTGTTTCTCTCTTCTGTTAGAATGTGAGTGCTATGAATACAGAAAAAATTTCAGTTTTGAATTAACTAATGATAATCATCATAAATGAGAACAACACCTAGAATACAGAGGGTATTGAATAAATTGTGACAATCCAATGGTGGACAAATTTATTATTTGTATGACACCTAAAGGTGTATCTTGCTTTCAATTTAAGTTAATTTTGGAGGAGGTATTTGGGCTTATTTCATAGTCTCTTTATTATGTCATGGCTTTGCTTCCTATTTAGATTGCCAAATCAGAATGTCTTTTGGAAAATCTGATTATAATAGATGAGAAAACAAGAATAACTTTGTTCAATATAAGCATGAAAATAGAGATAATTTTTGGCATGTAATAATATCTTTAGTGTCAGAGGGAAAATTTTTAACTCCTGGGAACTGTAAAAAATGATATTTTCCAAATATTTACTGGTGAATTTCATCATATATGTGAATTTTCTTAAAATAGAAGAACAATGCAGATGAACAACAGCTATGGGTATCTATGAGAGAAGTCCATGTGATTTTACTTTTGGATAATGGCTTTCTTAGTCTGGATCACTCAATAACAAAGTAAGAAACAGAGATTTATGTGCAAATAATGAAAAGAGTTTATTTGGGAACATAATCTTGAGGAGCAGAAATGAAGAATTGGGTGAAGAATTGGGAAAGAGGAAGAGTCAGTGCAAATGAATGGTATTGTGGTAGTTAACTTTAGAGAAAACCACTGAAGCAGAAAGGATCTGTGGGAAAGTCTTAAAAAAAAAAATTGTCTCAGGACTTTCTGCCCTAGAGCAGAAAAGAGACACAGTCAATCCTAATCCCTAGTACTAATTTGGCAAAGGGTTTCCCCCCAGGCTGATAACTGTGCTCTTCCAAGCTGCCTGTGGTAGTGAGGAATGGGAAGTGTGGAGGACCCTGAGCCTAAGCAGTTCTGGAATGCAGCTGAATGATGCTGGTTGAAGCCTGGGTGGATATGGATACTGTGTGAGTGGTAGGAATAAAAGGCAAAGTCAAGTGGATTTGAAGTGATACATAAAAATCCAACAGCCTTGAGAAATAGGTTTAAGTCTTCTAACACTGGATAGGATACTGGACTATAAACCAAAGAACTCTCCTAAATGAGAGAATCTGAATCCTTATTTGAAAATGAATTGCATATCAGGGAAATACAAATCAAAACCACACTTAGATTTCATCTCACTCCAGTCAGAATGGAAATTATCATTAATATAAATAATAATAAATGCTGGCAAGGAGGATGTGGGGATAAATATATACTCATATATTGTTGGTGGGACTGCAAATTAGCACAACCACTCTGGAAAGTGGAGGTTCCTCCACAAACTAGGAATGGAACCACCATATAATTCAGCTACCCTACTCTTTGGTATTTATCCAAAAGAACTAAAATCAGCATACTGTAGTGATACAGCCACCTTAATGTTTTTAGCAACACAATTCATAATAGCTAAATTATGAAATGAAACCAGATGAATCGGGGAGGGGACTAGATATCATATAGATAGGAAAGGTCAGTGGAGTAGAAGAAGGAGAATGAGAGGGAAAGACAAAGGGAAGAGTAGTAGAAAGAAATCTGGAATGAATTTAATAAAAACATGTTACATACATATGTAAATGTATGAAGGAAAGTTTACCTTAATGTACATGCAAAAACTACGAATTAAAATGAATAAATAAAGGAGTGAAAGAAAGATCATTAGAGCAGAAGAGGGTGAAAAGGGGAAGGGGAGGGGAGAGGAAAAGAAACAGGAAATGTGAGTTTTAAATCAAGTTTCTCAAATGCATAATTTTGTCAAAATGAAACCGAATACTATGAAAAGTACATTTTCTAATTATGAAAAAGCAAGTTGAACCAGGCAGAGTGCTGCATGTCTGCAATCCCAGAGGCTCCGGAGGCTGAGGCGGGAGGATTACAAGTTGAAAGCCAGCCTCAGCAAAGCAAGGCATTAAGCAACTCAGTGGAACCCTTTCATTCTCCAAATGAAATACAAAATAGGGCCAGGGATGTGGCTCAGTGGCCAAGTGCCTCTGAGTTCAATACCTGGTACCCTCAACCCAAAAAGAAGTAAGTTGACCTACAAAGGGTCAAAAAAAAAAGAAAGAAAAAAAAAAAGGAATTGCTAATTTACTAATAGCAAAATGTACTTTATTGATAACTTTGCTGAGAAACATGTGTTTATGTTTATTTTTTTCTGAATAAGATAGAGTAACAAAACAAATGATGGTAGACATCTTTTCACATTAAGACCAAAAGAACCTGTATTAATTGAACTAATGTGTTGCATATGATTTTGTAGTCATTTAATTATTAAATGCTAAAACCACCATGCTTTATTTAAAAATGTGTACAAATTATTAAGTAAATAAAATGCCAAAAGCATTTGTATATAAAATGTCAATTTATAATGCAAAACCTAAAGAATTATTTGAAAGATGGTGAACAGAATTAAAAACCAGACAGAGAATATATTGAATATGTCATAGTATGATTATTCTTGTTATTTTTTAAGTAGCACACTAGTATTCTAAACTACTTATCAGATATTACTGAGAGTCACACCAAAAATATTTTTTTTATAAATGTTGGTGGTGAATAATTGAGATAAAGAAGTACCATGATCCACTGTCATTGAAGCTCATCATTAGGAATTACTTAATGAAATTGAAGCCATGTAATAAAGAATGCAAAGCTAGCAAAATGCTTTTCATTGCAGCATGAGGCAAGCATGGATATTTCTATGTAGATTTATTATATGTATAGTTTATGAACAATAGTTATGTGAAAGAAAAATATTTTTCTTCAGATTCATATTTTTGATACATAAATTCTGAACTGTATAAAACTAACAAGAAGTGTTGTCAACAAATTTTGTGTAGAAGTATGATCTGATGGTGCAGCTTTAACAACATGGTGGCATTTGAGTAATTACTCAGATTAAAAATTTTCTATTTTTTCTTAACAGAGGACATTTTGCAAAAATAAAGAAGATTAAAGAAAACTGAGCTTATCTGACCATGGTACTCAGTGACATAGGAAAATTTGTGAATTATAAAATAGAGGCTAAAGTGTTAAATTAGAGACTGTTTTCTTTAGCATAGAATAATATAAATGATGATAATAAAGATAATAGTAAACATCAGCAGTGAGAATTATACTTAGTATTTACGTATGATATTTATTAGAGGGTATTTTATGCCCATAATTTAGAACTATGCAATAATCTTGTAGTATTTCCACAAGATGTGAAAGTAGTTTATTTCCGAATGTCTTCATGCCTGTTTTGATGCCAATATCATGCTGTTTTGTTAGAATTTTAGGTCTGTTATTGTGATGCCTCCTGCTTCGCTTTTCTCACAAAGGATTACTTTGGTTCTTTTGGGTGTCTTATTTTCCAAATGGATTTCATGGCTGCCTTTTCTAATTCTGTGAAGATCATCATTGGAATTTTCATGGGAATTGCATAAAATCTCTATAGCATTTTTGATTGTGTGGCCATTGTTATATTAATTCTGCCTATCCAAAAACATGGGAGGTATTTTCATATTGTAAGGTCCTCTTCAATTTCTTTCTTGAGTGTTCTATAGTTTTCATTGTAGGGGCCCTTCACCTCTTATGTTAGATTGATTCCCAAGTACTATTTTTTTTGGGGGGGTATTGTGAATGAGATAGTTTTCTGATTTCTTTTTTGGTGGATTCATCATTGGAATGTAATTGACTTATGGGTGCTGATTTTATTTCCTGCCACTTTGCTGAATTTATTTATGAGTCCTAGACATTTACTGGTGGAGTTTTGGGGTCTTCCAAATATAGAATCATGTCACCTGCAAACAGAGAAAGTTTAAGCTCTATTTTTCCTATTCATATCCCTTTAATTTCCTTCTCTTGCCTAATTGTTTCAAGGATTATGTTGAATAGAGTGGTGAAAATGGGCATCCCTGTCTTCTTCCTGTTTTTAGAAGAAATCCTTTCCGTTTTTCTGCATTCAGAATAATGTTGGCCTTGAGTCATATATAGCCTTTACAAAGTTATGTATGTTCCTTTATCCTTAGTTTTTCTAGTGTTTTTATTGTGAATTCATGGTTTATTTTCACGAATGCTTTCTGCACCTATTAAAATATTCACATAATTCTTATCTTTAAGTCTATTTATTTGGTGAATTACATTTATTGATTTCCATATGTTGAACCAATCTTGCATCCTTGGGATGAAACTCACTTAATTGTGGTGAACTATCTTTTTAATGTGTGTTTTTTTATATGGTTTGTCAGTATTTTATTAAGAATTTTTGCATCTATGTTCTTCAAGGATATTGGTCTCAAGTTTTCTTGCCTTGATGGGTCTTTGTCTGGTTTTCATATCAGGGTGATAGTAGCTTCTTAGAATGAGTTTGGAAGAGTTCTTTCCTATTCTATTTCATGGAATAATTTGAAAAGGATTGGTATTAGTTCTTTTCTTTAATTAATTTATTTATTTATTCTAATTAGGTATATAAGACAGCAGAATGCATTTTTATTCATTGTACACAACTGCAGCACACCTTTTCATTTCTCTGGTTTTACATAATGTAACATCACACCACATGTTTGGCTATATATGTACCTAGGGTAATAGTGTTTATCTCACTCTACCCTCTTTACTGCCCTCATGTCCCCTCCCCTTCCTTCCCTCTCCTTTGCCCAATCACATCTCCTTCATTTTTCCCATACCCCCTCCCCCATTATGGATCAGCATCCACTTATCAGATAGAACATTCAGCCTTTGGTTTTTGGAGATTCGCTTATTTCATTTAACATGATATTCTTCAACTCCATCCATTTACCTGCAAATGACATAATTTTATTCTGTTTTAATGCTGAGTAATATTCCATTGTGTATAGATACCACAATTTCTTTATCCATTCATCTGTTGAAGGGCATGTGTGTTGGTTCCACAGTTTAACTACTTTGAATGCAGCTACTATAAACAATGACGTGGCTGTGTTACTATAGTATGCTGATTTCAAGTCCTTTTGGTACAGACTTAGGAGTGGGACAGCTGGGTCAAATGGTGGTTCCATTCCAAGTATTTTAAGGAATCTTCATACTGCTTTCCAGAGTGATTGCACCAATTTGAAGTCCCACCAGCAATGTATGATTGTACATTTCCCCCCACATCCTTGCCAGCACTTATTGTTGTATGTATTCTTGATAACTGCCATTCTGACTGGCATGAAATGAAATCTTAGAATAGTTTTGATTTTTATTTATCTAATTGCTGGAAATGTTGAACATTTTTTTCATATATTTGTTGACTGATTGTATATCATCTTCTGAGAAGTGTCTGTTTAGATCCTTGGTTCATTTTTTGATTGGGTTGTTTGTTTTTTGTTTTTTGGTGTTAGAGTTTTTCTTTTTTTGAGTTCTTTATACATCCTGGAGATTAGTGCTCTATGAGATGTGCATGTGACAAAAATTTGCTCCCAAAACATAGACTCTGTCTTCACCTCATTGATTATTTCCTTTGCTGAGCAGAAGATTTTTAGTTGTAATCCATCCCATTTATTCATTTTTTATTTTATTTCTTTTGCATTAGAAGACTTGTTAAAAAGTAAGGGCATAATGAAGAGTTGGGCCTACATTTCCCTTTATTAGGTGTGGGGTCTCTGGTCTAATTCCTAGGTCCTTGATTCACTTTGAGTTGAGTTTTGTGCATGGTGAGAGCTAGGGGTTTAGTTTCAATTTGTTGCATATTGATTTCCAGTTTTCCCAGCACCATTTGTTGAAGAGGCTATCTTTTCTCCAATGTATGTTTTTGGTGCCTTTGTCTAGTACAAGATAACTGTATTTATGAGGTTTTCTCTCTGTGTCCTCCATTCTGTACCATTGGTCCACATGCCTATTTTGGAGCCAATACCATGACTTTTTTTTTTTTTTGCTAAAGTATGTTTTTAATATTTATTTATTTTTAGTTGTAATTGGACATAATACCTTTATTTATTTATTTTTATGTGGTGCTGAAAATCGAACCCAGGGCCTCACACATGCTAGGTGAGCGCTCTACTACTGAGCCACAAGCCCAGCCCTTTATTAAAGTTTTGTAGTAGAATTTAAGTTCTACTATTGTGATGCCTCCTGCTTCATTCTTCTTGCTAAGGATTGCTTTGGATATTCTGGGTCTCTTATTTTTCCAAATGAATTTCATGATTGCTTTTTCTATTTCTATAAGGAATAATTTTGGGATTTTAATTGGAATTGCATTGAATTTGTATAGCACTTTGGATATTAGTTCTTTCTTAAAAGTCTGGTAGAAGTGAACTGAGAGGCCATCTGGTCCCGTGATTCTCTTTGTTGGTAGGCTTTTGATGGCTTCTTCAGTTTCATTACTCGAAATTGACCTTTTTGAGTTTGCTATGTCCTCCTGGTTCAATCTGGATAAGTCATAATTCTCCAGGAATTTGTCAATGTCTTCAAGATTTTCTAGCTTTTTTGGAGTATAAATTTTCAAAATAGTTTCTGATAGTCCTCTGAATTTCAGAAGTGTCTGTGGTGATGTTTCCTTTTTCAACTAGGTTTTAATTATTTGATTTTTTTTCCTCTTTCTTTCAGTCAGCTTTGCTAAGGGTTTGTCAGTTTTGTTAATTCTTTCAGAAAATAACTTTTTGTTTTGTTCATATTTTGAATTACTTTTAATTCCAAATTTCATTGATTTTGGCTCTGATTATTTTCTGTATTCTACTGATTTTGGTGTTGGTTTTTTTTTAATAGGTCTTGAGTTATAATGTTAGAATATTTATTATATTTCTTTTCTATTAATATATTGACTCAATGGTGTGAAAATTCTTCTTAAAACTGCCTTCACAGCATCCCAGAGATTTTGATAAGGTTGTATCACTATTCTCATTTACCTCTAAGTACTTTTATTTCTCCACAAGTCATCATGAATTGACAACAGACATACCTGTTTTGTGGATTTTAAAATTTATTTATAATTACTTTAACATTCTCATATCAGGTAAGTAGACATTTGTATGTAGAAATATATATATATATATATATATATATATATATATATATATATTTAACTAAAAAGATAGAACATAATGATAAGTTTGGTTGGACATTTAAATTAAAGTGAGTTTTTCCTTATTACTGTCATAAAAATAATTATTTAAAATATTTCTAATATTTTTTTGTGTCAGTAACTATTTAGGCCCTGAAGCAATTTACTGAAGGAAAAAAAACAACAAATTTTAAAAGGCAAACATCAGAAATGAAACCTCAAGATGTTCTCCTGCTGGTTTTTTTTTCCCCTGAAAGTTATAAAACAACAAGAGGCCCACNCACCTGGATGACTGCAACGATCCTTATTTTACCCCACTACAACCTATTCTTCACCTACCAGAGAAACATAAATCAGACCATCGTTATTCCCTTGCTTAAAACCTTTCGGTAGCTTCCCATCACACTTGAAGAAAATCTGAATTCCTTACTAAGGATTCATAGTCATGTACAATTAAGACCTTGCCAATCTAAAGAACCTCATCACCTACCACTCCCCACTGGACTTATCCAGTGGCATTTCCTTTCTTAGCATAAAAACTTGTTCCTGTTTTGGGGATTTGGGTTTTGTTGTTCTTTTCATCCAGAATACCCTATTCTCTTGACACGGGTATAATTTTTCTCTTATCATTCGAGGTTATTATTTCCCAGTGATCCTATAAAATCGTGCCCTGATAACCACATTTTGTCTTATTTTATTCAGTTTCTGGGATTTTGTTCATATTTTATTTCTTAGCTATGAAAATGAAACAAGCTCCAAGAGGCAGTAGCCTTTTTCTTGTACCCCAATGTACACCCATTATCTAAAACAGTGATTGGCACATGGGTCTTCAATAAACCTTTGTTGAATGAATGGCTGAAAGGGCTAATATTCAATCAAGATTCTTGAACATGGAAACAGTTGCCCCAACTCATCCACACAATTCAACAACCACCTCCCACAAAAATTTCACTTCAAATCTCATAGGAATATACTATTTTTAAAAGTCTATATTCTTTATCAGCTATCGCAAAAACAAAAACATGAAACCACTTGAATCTTACATACTCAGTTTCGTAATGAACATATACCGAGTAGTATCATCCCTTTTGAAACTTTTCCCACTTTTAAGTCAGTCCTGTGTGCATTTTTATTGAATTCCATCAAAGTACAACAGCATGTGTTGGTAAGTAAGTGAACAAGCGGGTGTGATTCGCCCTTATGCTAACATACTCTCAAGAGATGGACTTGGCTCTATCTTTTACTTAGGATTCTGACTTACTCATGGGCTCTTTACTGTTACCAAAAAGCAATTTTTGTTATTTGCTATAAAAATAAAGTTTAAAGCCAGTCTCAATAAAATGTTCAGGTTAATGTTTAGTGCCAGGGAGCAAAAGAAGCTTTGGGATGAAAATGAATAGCAACCAGGATCAAAATGTCAACTAAAAAAGTTCATAAACTTTGGATTTTGTCAAAAGGAAGCCTGGAATTCAAGTATCAGTTTTTATGGTTTGAGCCATTACAATCTTATAAAAACTTTCTAAAAGACCTTAAGAATATAAATTGGTTTGTGAAGAACTATTTGGGATCAACTTTAATCTAAGAAATATAATTATGACTCTTAATATCTGTACTTAAAACAAGCTATTTCTTTTAAAAATTTTAAACTGTTTAGCCAGAAAAGAAAATCCTGATGAATTTGTTTCTCTCTGTAAGATGACTATATTACAAATAATACTACAGTGGCAAGGCTAAACTTTAGGAGGAGATAATAAAATTTGAATGATACAAGAATATTTCTCAGGGTTGGAACTGTCACTCAGTGGTAGAATGACTTCCTAGCATGTGCAAGACCCTGGGGTTCAACCTCCAAAATCCCCCGCCCGCAACACACACACAAAAAGAACATTTCTCAGACAGTATCTATAGAATAAGGCCTACTAGATGATTTTGTATCAGATGACAATATTGTTGCCCAAAATAATAATACCATAAATGTATATGTATATATACATACATACATATGCACATATATGTATTTTAATGGTAGATGAGATCAGAGGAAAAACAAAAGTTAAAATTTGGATGTGCAGAAATTCTAAAAAAAATAATGCCATGTTTCATAATTTAAAAGCTATAATTAATTGGCTGATGGTATTTATATCATGTATCTAGGAAAGTAATCTTCGACCCTTCAAACATTTGAAAGAATGACCTAAGTTTTATTTTCCAACAAAAGAAGATCAGATTAGAAAATTCACAAATCTGGGCTGGAGATGTGGCTCAAGCGGTAGCATGCTTGCCTGGCATGCATGCGGCCCGGGTTCAATCCTCAGCACCACATAAAAACAAAGATGTTGTGTCCGCCGAAAACTAAAAAATAAATATTAAAATTCTCTCTCTCTCTCAAAAAAAAAAAAAAAGAAAATTCACGAATCTGATACTAATCTCTTTCACGAAAGTGTAATGTAAATTAGACTTCATATTTATAGAATAAGTTGTTGGAATTGTCTACATGTGAACCATTGAAGCTAAATTTTTAAAAATACAGAATCACCATCATTAATTACCCCATGCCCCCTCCCTTCAAGTAAATGTATGAAGACACAAGTTGGTGTGAATATACTATGTATACAACCAGAGATATGAAAATTGTGCTCTATATATGTAATAAGAATTATAATCCATTCTGTTGTCATATATAAATAAAAAATTACATAAAAGATACAGAATCACTACTTCAATTTGGATAAAATAAAATAAATGCTCTGAGATAGATGAAACTGCTTTAAAATGATTTCTTCCATTTTTGTCAATGTGTTTCTTTGAGTCTGGTTTCTCTATAGTAAGCATTAATAAAACACAACATAAAGAAGTTAATATGCACATTATTTACTATTACTAGTGTTTAAAGATTTCTGAACTGTCTTGTCAGGTGGGCAGATTTTTCTACTTTTCAGATGCTTTTTTTAGAGTTCTTCTTGAATTCAGTCTTCATTCAACCTTCTTTTACCTTCTTGTGGTTTTGTTCACAGCATTCCAATATCATATGATACACACAGGAATAAAACTGTAGCTGGGCGCAGTGGCGCACACCTGTAATCTCAGCAGTTCAGGAGGCTGAGACATGAGGATCATGAGTACAAAGCTAGCCTCAGCAAAATCGAAGCACTAAGCAATTCAGTGAGACCCTGTCTCTAGATAAAATATAAAAGAATGCTGGCTGGAGATGTAGCTTAGTGGTCAAGTGTCCCTGAATTCAATTCCTGGTACTCCCCCCCCCCAGAAAAAAAATAAAACTTTAATGTAGAAAGTTTCTTGATACTATTACCATGAATTCCACAATATGTAAGGGTAGTGTAGCATCCTGCCATTAGTCTTTTCCTTTTCTCAAAAACTACTCATCTTTTGCCTTAATTTGAACATGACCAAACAATACTGTGTGTCTCATGACCAAACAGGAAATGAATGTTTTCCAACATATATTTGTGTAGTAATATTGGATAATTTTCTTCACTTTTTACTTACCACCTATATCCACTTGTCATTTTTGTGATTGCATAGTAGCATCATCTTGAGTAAGTGGAATATATTTGTCCTGTTGATGTTGGCTTGACTATATGATATAATTTCACCAATGGACAAGATTTTGGTGGAGGTAATGTGAGTAGAAGCTTGAAAGGAACTTATGGGGTTTGACTAGCTCACATTTGCTTTTATACTCTGCTGCAAAAGTGTATGCTCCCAGTGGCTCTGGGTCCCAGAAAAATATGAAGACCTTTGGAGTGGACCTGAACAGAATGCAGAGCTGGGATCCAGACGCAGCTGAATTCTGGAAATATATAAACCAAATTGCTGAAAAGTCAGTCAGATGTATTTAAAGCCACAGATATTTTAAAGTGCATGCACACAATACTATTAAAAGAATAGCTAATCAATGCATTAGGTTTTTAAAATGAGAAGAATATGATTATTTTTCTAAGTATTTTCTTCTAGAAGTTTTCTCTTTTAGCAGGGTAAAGTGAAGGCTTCATTACAGCCCTTCTACATGAGCTTACAGGTTTATTTAATCTAGTGCATTTGCTTCTTCAGGAACAGCATTCATCCTCTACCATTGTAGCTGAGAAGCAAAAGTAGCAATGGTGAATTTACAAAGGTATACTTAGACATTTTAATATTAGTGTCCTGTATGTTTTATTGGACCTCACAGACATTCTGTTATAAACACTAATATTTTTTTTTCAAATGCTTTTGCTATTTGGGGCCAGAATAGTTATTATTGTTTATTACTAACAATTCAGACTGATATTTGGCAAGTAGAAAACTCTCTCTCTCTCTCTCTCCCTCTTCCTCTCCATCTCTGTCTCTTTTTCCCCTTCTATTATAGATTCTATTTTTGCTACATGATTCTTACCAGGAATTTTTTTGGCAGAGGTGTGTTTACATAGATCTTTAGTTCGTCAAGGCAGTATTTCTCAAATATCTCTGTTGAAAGATAATTTTTAAAATTCATATTCAATATATTTTACAAAATATAAGAATGAAGATAACATAAAATAAAAATAATACATTCCGAACAGAAGCTCATACATTTTCATTATTAGATACAGCAGAAATAGTATTACACTTTAATACATCTCATTACATTTAATAGATCCAAGAGAATAATTTAAAAATGCACACATTGTTTATTGAAAGTGTGCACATAGGCAGTTCATCTAGATAATCTCTATTACACTTGTAATTTTGTGCATTATAAAATATTAAATACACAAAAATTATGAATAAAAGAAATTTACTCTATCAAATGTCTACTTCACATTGAATGAGCACTATATATCAGTAATATCTCAATTTAAGCTTTGTGACAAGTCATCTTATTTCTTATTACTTTATTTATACATTCCCAGATAAATCTGAAATAAGAGTGAAATATTGTTTCTGGTAACGTATGAAATATATATTTATTAACATTATAGTATAACTAGATGCATAATAAGAAGGCCAAATGTAAATTATTACATTTTCTTCCCAGTGTGTCTGAGGATATTCTGAGGTTCTATTCAGTTACAATCCGTGGTTATATGTCATTCCCACAATCCTCCATGTTCTTCTTGGACCAAGAGCTACTTAGGGCATGTTCTTATAGTGTATCATAGAATAGAAACACAACAGAGCATTGCAAAGGAGGCATAATTGAATATTGTCCTCAAATAAAAATAACTGAAATGCATTGCTCAAAGCAAGTCCCATAAGCATGAAATACACCTTACCTAATCTAGGAGTAGAATTACAGTAATACTTAAAGGTTGTTGATGCCAGAAGTCATGGAGAATTATCCTAACTACCTTATTTACTTTCATCTGTATCCATTTTCTTTTAATGTTTAATTTTCTGTTAATGCTGAGATACCTATATTTAAAATAGCGGAAATAAGGGCAAAATTGCATTGATTCTTGGGCAACGTCATTGTGTCACATCTTCATAGCACAATGTTCTTTCCTCTAGTATTCATAGCATTAGATGAAAGTTTCTACATTGCATTTCTATTTGTATGGGGTTTACATTATTTGGTAATAACATACACCAAGACAGTAGAAGGCAGATGAGGGCAGAATGTAGATAGTAATCAAGGTAAGGTCTGAGAAGTTTGTGTGAAATAACTATGGAGAACACGAACATTGTCCTCGAAGACCACGGAGCCATCACTTGTTTTAGAAAGAAAATTTGTGTGTAATTTCACAACAAATGGAACTTCTGATAGCACACATTATATCTTTAAAATATCACATTAATATGATCATTTAGAAAATTGCATAAGCCCTTCCACATTAGTATCATGAGCCATAATACAAATGTTTATGTACTATACTTGATACTCTTGTAGTAATTTGATAATGCTAATTTATTGAGTTTGTTGGTTGTTATGGTTCCATGAGAGAATATTCTTTTTTTGTAGGAAGTATGTAATAATGCATTTGTGGATATGGAGAATCATGTTGGCAACTTAATCTCAGCAGGTTTAGAAAAAAAAATAGTTCCTTAAACAGTTTTGTAACCTTTTGAGAATTATGTCCAAAAAAAGGTTTAATAATGTTACACCATTAAAAAAATGTAAAAATGATAGAAATAAATATAATGGAGAATATTAAGATATTAGATAGAAATAATAAATCTTCATTAATATAACAAAATTTGGGTATATCATGTTTAAAGACAAGGATTTGCAATATTGTAAGATACCTGCCACATTGAAATTATTCTATTTCTTAAATAGATTCCAACATAAATAGTAATGGAATTTTACAAGTTGATTCAAAATTTGACCCAGATGGGCAGAGGGTTGAAAACCATTATTCTTTATAAAAACTAAATAAGAGGATGTTGACAAACAAGGCATGGTATGATGCTTCAGCAATTATTCAAGTGTGTGTGTGAGTGTGTGTGTGTGTGTGTTTGTTCATGTGTGGGTATTTTTGTGTCTTTTCCATTTATAGATAAATAGGCAAATGAAGCAGAATAGAGTGTTTGAAAGTAGAGTCATGCACATAGGGAAGTATAGTTTAAAGAAGATTTAGGACTCAATTCAGTGGGCACAGAATATATTTTTAAAACTGTACAATCATATATTGCTTAATAATGGGGATACAATCTGAACAAAATACTTGATTAGATATTTTTGACATTAAATCAACATCATAAAACACACTCACACCAATTAAGATGCTCATAGTATCCCTGGGTGGTATAAACTTATGGTCCACCATTATGAATCCATCAATGTATTCTTATGTGATACATGATTATATTATAACTTTTAAATACTGGGATTAACTCCTCTCACTGGAAGTCTTAGCGTCTTCAAATCCATCACTATGCTGAAATCATGATGATGTCTCTCAATGTATATTACTTTTCACTCATTCCAAGCATGGCCAACATTTTGTAGAGAAAAATTAGTTCAGTTGGTTTAGTCTAGAAAAAATTTTAAACTACTTATTTGGCAATTGTAATATATATTTTGTGATTGTCTTTCTACTTCCAACCCATTTTTTTCTTTTAATAGATTTCTACAATGTTATTTTTTTAACTATTTATTTTTCAGTTATAATTGGACACAATACCTTTATTTTATTTATTTATTTTTATGTGGTGCTGAGGATCGAACCCAGGGCCTCACACATGCTAAGTGAGCAGTCTACCACTGAGCCACAACCTCAGCCCTCTACAATGTTATTTTGTTACTCTTACATTGAGTTTCTTTTTGGAATTATTTGTGCATTAAAATGATACAAAAAGTCAAATTTATTTTTATTTGTACATGCACACAATAGAGGTTTTACTTCTTTTATTATACCTTTCTATTTGCTAGGATTTGTTTTGTTGTCTAAATAGTGTGTGTCTTTCTCCTCTTGAAAAAGTAATTGTAGCCTCTTTTTCCACCTTCTCCATATATTGTTTCCACTTATTCCAAATTACTCTTAGAAATTTGTTTTATTTTCCATATGTCTTGAGAGAAAATTTTCTCAAATATCTATTAATATGTGACTGTTATACAAAATTAAGATAGAAAACTCTAAAAAGTTTAAAGTAAGCTGTATGAATTAGTGAGATCAGTTTCCTGGTGAATTTAGCTTGGAATGGTTATGGGGTTCTGTTGAGGGATTCAAGTTTCCATGAATTATGGATGTATGTATCTATGTCTATGTGCCTTTTATACACATAGGTAAATAGATAGATATTAATATTTTTATCCCCTGAAAAGAATATTCACTTTTCTGGCTATATAGGTCATAAGCCTCTCTATCATTATTCCTGGAGCCAATATGGGGGACAAGAATACTATTTAACACACTTAGTGTTGTTGGTTGTCAAGCACTCTAATAATATGTGCTGAACATATGTTCACTCATTTGTTCTGTTAATCTTTACTAAAATCTGGTAAGTATGATTATACCCATTTTCAGTTGAGTAAATTAAGACATAAACAAGAGAACTAACTACCCAAGGTAATAAAGTTTGTTAGGTGCAAAGTTAAGATTCCAACTGAAGATTCTAGGCTTCTAAATGTTGCATACCTGGTTTCTTACCTAGGAATGTGTTTAATCTCCCAGCTCTGATTTTCTTTAAGAGAAATAATCCTCCATTATGTGCGTATTTGCCAGTCCAAAGTCTGTATTGCTGACTTTTTATAGACAATAAACTTCCTTCTTTTCCTAGGGTAGGAAAGGGGTCATTTCTATTTAGAAACAGGTGATTGAAGACTAACTGTCCAATAACTTCATAAACAGCGTTCAGTACCTTTCTCCTGTTAGCTCTCTCTACCACCATCTATAGAGGTCTGCAGTTTAGTAAATTCTTGCATATTTCTAGGATAATCTGATGCAAAACAGGTGCTTCTTTTTCTTTCTCTCTGGCTATCTTAAGTTGCAGCTTTCTTTGGTCTTCTAAATTTGTTATCACCATCCATCTGCTTTACATTTCTATACTTTTTTTCCTTTCCACTTTATTTATTCTTACATAATTTTCTCTTAGAAAATTCACTTTATTCTTATTTTTTGTGAGAATTTGGGAGGAAACTGAGGTGAAAGTGTCTGTGTTTATTCTCTATCTTTAACAAGGACCTACCTTTTATTTTTCTTTATATGAATTATTATTGACTCATCCCCATATTTGTAGGTGATAGACTCTATAGCCTATAACTCTTTACTTAATTCAATACATTTCCTGTTACCAACCTAATATTTCCTGATTTCAGTTTAGTGAAGAGTATTGCAAATCATAGACCTGACCCTAAATTTGATATTGGCTAAAAACAATGAAACTGACACCTTACCCAGGAACTTTCTATTTTACAGGGTATGCTAGTCTTGAACCTAAGTTGAGGTTACAAAATGATTCCTTCAGGCTCTCTGTAAAAGACCGGGAGCCAGAAACTATAGGACCTTGAACACTGATGCAGTGTCTCTCTTTGCCAAATAAGTACTCCCTCATATTTGTGTCCTTACCTTCTTCAGACCACACATTCTGTCCATTTGAAAACAAGACAAATGACCTATTACGAAGAAAAAACTCTGAAGTAATTTGACTGTGTAGTACAATGGTTCTTTGCTTCCAAGGCACATGAAAATCAACCTGAGGAAATTTTAAAATCCCAGTTCAAAGGTTACCCATAAGAACAATTAAATCTGAATCTGTAGGAGTTGGATCCAAGGAACAATATTTTTTTCCAGATTCTCCAGGTGATTTCAATATCTAGCATTGTGCATTGGTCTTGTGCATGGTTTGAGCAATCTAATGGTGAATTTGTTAAGCAGACCAAATTATCAGATTCTCTCTTGATATCCTTAGGTCTTTTGTAAAAATTCAATTGTTGAACAAAGCTGAAGATAATTGATTAGAGACTTAGTCTTAGCACTTTCCTGTTGGTTTTTCTTTCAGAGCTCACTCACTTTAAGCATTCCTTGCTTCCTCGGAGTTATTTTTCTGTGACCTCTTCAACTCTCCCTACAGGTTTGTGAAAAAAATATATATAACTTTCTTTTTCTTTCTAACAAATATTTGAGCAATTGAAGGTGACTCTTATACCAAGGTGACTTGAGAGGCTGAATATAAATAACTAGCTCCTGAGCTGCTACATTAATTGGTACAGATGGAAAGTGGGAACATGAATTTCAGTCCTGTTATATTTTGTTATGAGGTAACCTCTCTCCCTGACAGCCATCTTAATTTAATTACCACATTCTCCATTACTGGCTGAATTTGTGACAATGGCAGCTTTATGTGTCTCTCTTAAAAGGAACTGAGCCGAGCTTCCACTTGAAGAGTCAGGGTCAGAGGAGCAGTGGTTGAAGTGTCTCTGTACATCACTTGAGTGGAAGAGATTTCCAGTTAATATACTTAGGGGAAGTATGAACTGTTCTACTCTCGCCCCTCAATCCTTTATGAAATAGCATCCTGCTGGCTCATAACTGTGTTGGGAAATACGAAAGCTCATTTAAGGAAACAGTTGTTAGAACATATAATGAGAGAGGAAGGACATGGAGTTTTGAGGAGTTTGAAGAGGAGAACAAATGTTAAGCTCTTTGCAGTACTCGAGACAGTCATTCAATAAAAAGTAAGAAATAGTCATTCTGGGAATAAGCACAATAGAAAGGATAATTCCTCCTCTGAAATGAATGGAAACGCCATAGGGCAAGCACATGCCTGTGCTCCTTTCCGTCAAGGGAAATTGCCTGAGTAACGTGCACCCATCCTTATTTTTATTCCATCATTACTGCAGATTTACATGAGGCTTATTTCCAGCCAGTATGGGATCTGGAAGCAGTTTCAATGGAGAGATCAACAGACAAAAGATTCCTTTGTCCATGTACGGTCTTTTTGGTCAGTTTCAATTTCTTACCCTAAAATTCTTCCATAGGATACCTAGAAAGAATTATAAAAATTTTGCAAAGCATGGTTTTCATTAAAGAGAAGAACTTCATTTGTGCTTGAAATAAAACTCTTGACATTATTTGACAATAAATATAAATGCTGCATGAACAAGACTGCAGAACCCTAATAGATTTTCTTTGGACTGCCAAGAGCATTAAATAGATTAAGCAGAGAGGGATTAATGGTGAAGATAGACTAAGTTACAGCATGCAAAAAGCAAAGATATTATATTTATATTTACAAACACTTTGCCAACCACATTCTTAAACCATAAGTTAGCATAACTGTCTGGTATATAACAGGAAATTTTAGGTCAGAATTTGCTAGGCTAAAAGCTCAAAAATCTTGTATAATATAAGAAATGTTTCACCTTGTCATGTTAGAAATTCCACTGTTGATCCATGAACAATTTGAAATGAAACATTTTGAAAAGATGCTGTAAAATATGCTGATTAGTGAGTAAAATCAAACTATTGACACTGGATGAGGGAGGAAGGGTATACAGGCCTTTCAAGATCAATGTGGATGTTGTGATGTTATTCTTGTTTATATGCAACTGTAGTTTATATTAATATTGTTGAAAGTGTTACTTTCTATGAATGTACCATTGTTTATTTACATGTTCTGTTGTTGAAGGGCATTGTTTTTATTTCTAATTTTTTATAATTAGAAAGAGTACTATGAAAAAAAGTTAAAGTTTTTATTTTTAATCAACATAATATTTGTACTTATTTATGCAGTAGAGTATTATAATTTGAAACTTATATGTAGTATGTCATGATCTAACCATGTTAATTACCATTTTTACTTCCTGAAATGTTATATTTCTATGTGTCAGGAACCTTCAAACCTTCAACTCTTCTAGTTGTTTTGAAATACATAATTAGTTGTTAGAGATTATAGTTACTGCATTGTTCTATAGAACATGAGAGCTACTTCCCCCAATGCAATTCTGTTCTGGTACCATTATCTACGTTCTCTCCATTCCCCTATGGTCCCCACGATTCCCAGCCTCTAGCAATCTCTCCTTGACTACATGTACATGATACAATATTTTAATGTCCACAAATGGCAGAGAACAGAATATTTGTCATTCTGCACCTGGATTATCTTACTTAACATAATGTCCTCCAGCTCTACCCATGTTTCTTCAAATGACAGGGATTTATCTTTTTATGCTCAATGATATTTCTTTGTGTGTGTTTATATTTCTTAAAATATGCATTCATCTGTCAATTTGGACATTCTTGTTGATTTCATATATTGGTTATTGGGAAGAGTGCTACAAACACTGGTGTGCAGCTATCCCTGATACAGTGATTTTATTTATTTATTTATTTATTTATTTATTTATTTATTTATTTATTTATATGTACCCAGCAGTGGGATTGATGTATCTTATTAGAGTTCTAACTTCAGATGTTTGAGGAGTCCTCATGCTGTTTTCCATATTGGCTATTTTAATTTACATTCTTATCAACAGTGTACAAGAGTTCTCCTTTCTTCACATTCTCACCAGAATTTGTTTTTATTTGACTTTCTTATTATAGACATTCTAAATAAGGTGAGATGATATATCACTGTGATTTTAAAATATTTTTATTACTGCATTATAGTTATACACAATAGTGGGGTCCATTTTTGTATATTCATAAATGCATGTAACTTAGTTGACTTTATTTCAGTTCCATTACTTTCCCTTTCTTTCTTTTCCTTGATTCCCTTTCTCTATTCTATTCATTTTTCAAGGTGATTAGTGATTTTGAGCATTTTTAAATATGTTTTTTGGCCATTTATATGCCTTCTTTTGAGAAATTGCTCTTCAGTCCATTTGCCCATTTTAAATCAGATTTATTTATTTATTTGTTTGTTTGTTTATTGCTGTTGAGATTTCTGAGTCCCTTATAGAGTCTGGTCAGATGAATAGTTTGCAAATACTTTTTACCATCCTAAAATTGTCTCTTAACTCTGCTGATCATTTTCTTCACTGTAAAGGAGATTTTTAGCTTGACAGAATTCCATTTGCCTATTTGTGCTTTTGTTGAAAGTATTTTCAAAATCTTTTTTTTTTTAAAGAGAGAGAGAGGTAGAGAGAGGTAGAGAGAGAGAGAATTTTTTTTAATATTTATTTTTTAGTTATTGGCGGGCACAACATCTTTGTTTTGTATGTGGTGCTGAGGATCAAACCCCGGCCACATGCATGCCAGGCGAGCGCGCTACAGCTTGAGCCACATCCCCAGCCCTATTTTCAAAATCTTATCTAAAAAAATCTTTTCCAAGTGTTTCTCCTGTGCTGTTGTGAGTGGCCTCATAGTCTCAGATCTTCCCTCTTGTACCTTTATATGTTTTGAGTTTTCTGCATGTGGTGAAAAATAGGAGTCTACTTTTGTTCTTCTGTATGTAAATATCCAGTTTCTCCAGCACCATTTATTGAAGATATTGTCTTTTCTATAATACATACTCTTATTGCCTTTGTCAAAAATCAGTTGGCCAAAAATTGACTTCTGGATTTTCCGATTTGTTGCATTTTACTGTGTATATGTTTTCATGCTAGAACTATGCTGTTTTGATTTTTACATCTCTATGTGATATTCTGAAGTCAGGTATTGTTGCCTCCAAATTTGCTGTTTTTGTTAAGAATTGTTTTGACTATTTTTGCTCTTTTGAGAACCACATGAATTATCTTATTCTGTATGAATTTGTTTTGTTCTAGTTTTGCAAAGAATGTCATTAGTATAGGAGTACTTTATTGAATCTGTATTTAATGTACAGACCTGTTTAGGGTCCTAAAGACATGTTAGATCTATTAACAATATTAATGTTTCTTATGAGCATGGATGATGCATTTCCATTCTTTCAATATCCTCCAATACCACTTTCATTGGTATTGTATAATTTCTATTGTAGAGATTTTTAATTTTTAAAATTTATTTCTTGGTATTGTGTGTGTGTGTGTGTGTGTGTGTGTTGTAAATGAGATTGCTTTTAGTGATTTTTTCAGCCGGGTTATTATTGGTGTTTAAAATTTACATATGTTGATGCACTATATCCTACAACTTCACTGAATTTGCTTATCACTTCTAATTCTTTATTTTGAAGGGTGGGTATCTTTAGAATTTTCTACATATAATATCTTATCATCTATAATTTGACTATTCTTTTAAATTTGGATATCCTTTGTGTCTTTCTCTTATTTAATTGATCTAAGACTTCCATTGCTATGTTGCATAGCAGTGTTTAAAGTTGACATCATTTTTTAGTTCCAGGCTTTGGATTAAAAGCTTTCAGCTAGTCCCCATTCTCTATGATATTGGCTATGAGTTTTTCACATACATCCTTTGCTATGTTGATGTATGTTCCTTCTATTCTCAACTTTCTGAAGGTTTTATCATTGAGAGTTGTTGATTTTTTTAAATACTTTTATGTATCAACTGATACTATCACATAATTTTTGTCCTTGTTTTGTTGAGGTGATTTGTTAAATTTCTTGATTGGAATATGTTTGCCTGCCCTTACATTCCTGAGATAAATCCTACTTGATCATGGTGTGTAGTTTATCTGATATGATAGTGGATTCAGTTTGCCTGCTTAATGTTGAAGATTTTTGCATCTACATTCATCAGGGATATTGTTCTCTGATTTTATTTTTTGTTTTGTCTTTGTCTGGTTTTGGTGTCAAGATAATGCTTAGTTAAATGCATTTTAAAATGTTCCCTTCTTTTCCTTGTTAAAAAATATCTGACAAGAATTGGTATTGTTTTTCAAATGTTTTATAAAATTCAGCAGTAAAGCTATTAGTTCCTGAAGGTTTATTTTTTGGGTGACTAGACTGTTGATTCAATCTTGTTAACTCACTATTGGTATGTTCAGGTTTCTTCATGGTTATATTACAATGGTTATAAGATTATAATGTGTCTTCATGGTTCAACTTAGTAGATTGTAAGAGTGCAGAGATTTATCCATTTCTTCTAGGTTTCCAAAATTGTTCATAACAGTTCCTAGCAAATCCTTGTATCTTTGTGCTATCAATTGTAACATCTTCATTTTATCTTTTATTTATTTGCATCTTCTCTTCTTTTGATTTTTGTCTTCATGTACGTAGAATAATTTTTTTACAACCATTCTTTTTTTTCTACACTGTAGTAAATTTTTTAGATTAGAGTTGGATTTTTATTATCCATTCATGTTTTTATTATGTGAAGTAATAAAAAGTTTTAATTTGGGACGTTAATCCATTAATTTTTGAGGTTACTAATGACAATTCATTCCTGCCATTTTGTTATTTGTTTTAAGATTATTTTGTATATTCTTTGTTCCTTTCTTTCTCTTTTACTGTTTACTTTTGTGGTTTGGTGGATTTTCTGTAGCTATATGATTTGATTCTTTTCTTCATTTGCATCTGTTAACCAGTGAATTTTCCTCTTTTATGTGTTTTGATGATGGTAGTTATTGTCCATTTGCTTCCAGATGTCAGACCTGTGTAAGGATTTCTTATAGAGCAGGTCTAGTGGTGATGTATTTCCTTAGATGTTGATTGTTTCAGAATGTCTTGTTTTCCCTATATTTCTGAAGGATAGATTTTCTGGGTGTGATGTTCTTAGTGGACAGTTTGTTGTTGTTGTTGTTGTTGTTGTTTTTCCTTTGTTTTTAATCTTAGAACTTCAAAAAATTATTTCATTCCTTCCTTTCCTGAAAAGTGTCTTCTGAAAAATCTGTCATTAGTTAAATGGGGTTCAGTTAACTATGAGCTTCACCTTACTGGATGTAAAATTTTTTCTGTCTTGAAGATGTTATTTTATTTTATTTTTTGTGGTGATAGGGATTGAACCAGGGCCTGTCATGCAAAGCATGCACTCTACCACTAAATTAACCCCACAGCCTTCTCTTGGACATTTTACAGTTTGATTATTGTTTGCTGTGGAGTGTACAATTTTTTGGTCCAATCTATTTGAAGTTCTTCTCAGCTCCAGATGTCCATTACTCTCCCCAGATTCAGGAAGTTTTCAGGTTATCATTTTGTTGCATAGGTTTTCTATGTCTTTTCCCTTATATTTTCTGTTGGGATTATCCATAAGGTGAACATTTGTTTAATAATCAATATTAAATTCATGGTTAAATTTGTCCAGTATATTTTTATTTCATTGATTTTTGGGTTGGTCATTTTTATAATGTATATACCTGTTTGAATTTCTTAATTATATTGTAAATTTTTTCTTGGATTTGGTTGAATTATGATCTCTGTTTTCTTGCATACCACAGAGTTTCCTTAGGATCAATGTTTAATTAATTTGCAGGCCTTTTTACAAATTTCATAGCCTGGAGTCAGTCTCTGAGGAATTAGTGTGTTTATTGGGGGTGTAATATTTCCTTGCTTTACATTTTTTCAGTCCTTATATTGATTTCTATTCATGTATTTTTACCATGCCATACTTTCAGACCATCTATCCGTTTCCCCATAATGGGATATTACACGAGTTTGGCCCTGGGGTTATAGTTGCTCAGTTGTTTTCCCTTGGGTTTGTGAGATGCAGCCTTTTGTGTAAATGTGGTTGATATTTGTGGGGCTTAAAGGATGGGGATATATAAAGACTGTATCCTCTTAGATATAACTGTAATAATGAGTCCATTCTCAAGATGACACTATGCTGTAGAAGCCTGGGCTCTGGCAGTTGTGAAGAAAAATATGAACTTCTGTGAAGCAAAGCTACAAAGATAACTCTTGGAAGATCCCCTAATTGGGTGCCAAGCTTGTAATTATGTGGAATCCTCCTGTACTAGGACTGCTGTTGTCTGTGTTAATGAATTCTCTGGGACTGTCATAATCACTCTTCTTCCCATCAGTATGAGCCCTCTGGCTCAGAAACCAGGATCACAGTTACTGCTCTGCTTTCTTCCTGTGATACTTTCCCAAGTCTCCAAAACTTAGAGGGTTTCCATCTCTCCCTTATTGAGTTCTAGTGTCTCCCTCTGCCACTTTCCTCTGAATGCAGCTATTCCTCAGTTTTATTTATTTATTTATTTATTCATTCATTCATTCATTCTTTTTGAAGGAGGGAAATGCTGGGAACATCTATTTAGTTGTTTAGGCAACTCTAAAATGAATCACTCTTTTGAAAGAAAAAGTAAGAGTAGATATCCTGAAGGAAAATCAAGATACTATCACCAAAGTAGAAGGGATGGATTACAGACCAGAAAAACTAGATGTTTTACAATCTGCAAATCAAATAATGCTATTATAGTAAATGGCCATATGCTAAATGGGGTAAAATTAAATGGTAAAATTAAACTGTGCATGGATGATTTTAGAGGATTGTGGCAAAGTTGACACTTTGTGATACATCAAAAAAAAAAAGTGTACTGCGATGTCCTCTTTGTTTTTAAACTTTTGTGTTAGAAAGATTTTCTTTATAGGCATATACACTAATGATAGCAATATGTAATGATTCATGATGTTTTACATAGGAATTTATCTTTTTATATAAGAACCACTAATGTTTACTTTGGGGAATATCAAAATTTAAAAGGTAGGGTATTTTGTGTGGATCTTGCTAAACGTGGGAAAAAAGATGAATTAAAGTGAAATTAATGGCAATATATTCTGAGAAAATAAAATTATTTCAAAAAAGTGCTTGCATATATGAGCAATGAGTCTAGATCTTAGGAAAACATGTTTTTCAAGAAATTTTATATTTAAAATATTTTAAAAATTTAAACTTGTTTTAATTAGTTATACATGACAGTAGAATACATTTATGCACTTTGATATATCATACATAGATAAATATTTTAAATAAAGATAACACAAAAGGCCCCAGATAAAGATGAGATTTAAGAATGTGATTTTGCTTTTGAGTTTCCTGCAGCATTGACAAGAGGATTCAAATAGAGAATCCAGTGAAAATATTCAAATAAATAATACAGTAAAATAAAAAAAATAATACAGTAAAATGTAGGGGTCTCTTTGATGAATGTTTTCATTTATTACTCATTTGTATTATTATTATTAATAAAAATTAATTAAAATGAATAGCATCTCTATATTCTAAGCTCCTTATGTGCAGAGATCTTGTTTGTCTCATTAAATTCTATATTCTTAGCATCTGAGATGATGTCAGGTATATAAATGGCATTCATTCTAGATGGAATTTTGAAATGAATGAAGAAATATTTGGGTCAAGATTCTTAAAAAAGTTTTGAAACAATGTTGGAAACACAACAAAGGATGGTTATAAAGCAATGACATTTTTGTGTTCTTCATTCAACCAATTAAATGTACCAGAAAATGAGACTATCAGGTTGGATTTCCAAGCTGACAGCAGCGGTTACATGGAAATCATATGAGTCAGTTTTTGCATCTCTATGACCAAAAACCAGATGGGAACAACGTGGTGGAGAAAAAGTTCATTTTGGCTCAAAGTTTCAGAGGTTCTGTCCATGGTTGTCCAACTCCATAGTTTCAGGCCCAAGATGAAGCAGAAAATCATGGCGGAAGTGTATGACAGAGGAAAGCAGCTAAGGACATGGCAACCAGAGAGACAGCTCTGCTTACCAGGGACAAAATATGAACTCTAAAGCCATGCTCCTACTACTTTTGCCAGTTAAACCACACCTGCTTGCAATTACCACAGTTAATATATATCAGTGGATTAATCCATGATTAGGTTAAGGCACTTATCATCCAATAATTTCACCTTGCAACATTCTTGCATTTTCTCACACATGAGCTTTTGAGGAATACCTCATATGTAAAACATAACAGAAACATTTGAGAGTCTAGTCTAAACAATTTCATTCAATTGTTAGCTTATTTTGGAGTGCAAGTGAATTTTGGACTCTGCTGGTTGACCTACTCTTCACTGTAGGATGGAAGGAGTTGACATAATTTTGAATACAACAATTTATCATTATTATTTACATTCTGTTAATGTCATCCACCAGGCAAAAATATATCAATCACAATCAGTTAATCAATCAACTTCTTTGGGTGGTACCCTTAGTCTTAGGCTGAGAATTTTTACATATAGTCGTTAACAAACAGAGCTTCCTTAGGCTAAGGGGAGTGTATTTGGATTCCTTCTTACTATATGAGTAGTGCTTAGCTCCATAGATGCATACAAATACATATAAGCACACACACATTTATATTCATAAAACCATATCTTTACCCTTTGTTCTGGTCCAGGAACAGATCTGAGAGGTCCCTAATTTCTAGACTATCTTATCTTATTAAGTAGAAGGAAGGAATGACCCCATCATTAATTTTTCACTAAAGTCTTCCCATCTGTGAAATAATTATCACTTGTATTTACAGCAGAGGCTTACCAAATTCTCTAATCCAATGGAAGATTGGTGCAGTCATATACCTCCCGTCTTTCTTTCTTTGACTATGCAAATAAAGAGATGAATGCCCTATTCGGTGCTACAAGAAGACTTTCCATTACCCTGAATCCCACAATTGTTACATGAGCATTGCTGGATACTCAGTGTAAGTGGGCAACAACTTTTATTATATTATTGCAGAAATTTTATGGTTGATTTTATTATTGAAATACAGATAACTCTTTTATCTTCTTAAAGATTCAATATATACAATACTAGGTTTTATTACATAACTATGGATGTGTTAAATACATCTTGGAGTGATTCTTGCTTGTTTATCTTAAGAATATCCTCATTGTTCTGAAAACTGCTTCCTAGCAGAGTTATAGGTATTAAGCTAGATAATTAACACTTTACTCATAACCTCCTATCCTCCTCCCCACAAAAAAAGATGGCTTCTTTTTTGTTAGATTATTTAAGTAAAAAATCTTCAATGTCTAGAACATTATCAAATTGATCTTTTTCTATAACTATACTTTCTCAAAGGAATTAATTAGCAAATAGTGCTTTCTATTTAATTTTGAGGAAGTATATGATTCAGTTTTATTTCCTTTTCATAGTATATAGTTTATTTTTTAAAATGTATACTCGACAAGTGCCAATTATAAAACAGCAACATTTTGCCTAGAACCTAGATCAAAAAGGATTAATCTCCTCATGCTGTTTGATTTAAAAATTAAGGTGGGCATTTAATAAAGGTGAGTTGAACCTTACTCCAACAAAGCCCAGATTTCTTTAGCAACATAAGCATTTGCATACTTGAAAGAAAATGTTTTTAAAGACAACAATGCAAAGAACAAAGGAGAAAAGTATTTCAAAGCCTCCAGTGTTCTGCAGGTAAAAACAGAGCAATTAAAAAAAATAATAACCACATCAAAGATCTAAATTATACCTCTTTATCCTGCCAATAATTGTGACAGCCTCAACAGTGATTACTGATGAAAGACTTTGTCACCTTTCTGTTAAAATTCATTTAATAACATGCATCCTATTTTCATAGGAATCACAGGTAATTTTACTTACTTATTTATTTATTTTTATATTTTAGTATAAATTCCATGGCGGTATGGGGGTAAAGTAGTCAGAAAAAATATACTGTTGCATACATTTTTCCATGTCTTTAAGATTCAAAAATGGCTGTGTCCTACCCTCATTCACTGTGATTTTATCTCCAGAATATTTGTCTACTCTCTTTTTTTGTTTTATTGCTATAGTTTTATATCACTTAACCATTTTAAGCAGCATCTAATACTTTTAAATTCTAATATAGCTTTACCTAGTATAGATTGAGAAGACAATCCTTTAACCTTTTTCTATTGAACACTATTAAATTAAAGTTCAAAAGCTGATATGAATAGAAGATATCTATGGTGAAGTCATAACGAAATTCTGCAATGCGAACTTGCTTGTCCATGGGAACATAATTCAGATGCAAGCGAATAAACTTTCTTATAATCAGCATGTAAGATCCAATTTCAAAGTAACATTTACTATGAATGAAAAATGGTCATTGCCCTATGACTCATTCCCATCTTGCCTTTATAATCAGAAACATCAGAAAATATGCTAATTCATGTCAAAATATGACATTTTTCAGATATGTCAGGTTCTTGGTTCTAGAATAAATGGGTTCTTTGTAACTACAGTCAGTCAACAACTGCTTATTATACATCTTGGCTGTGCAAGTTACTTTCTTAAGTGAACACAGTAAAATTTATTTATTTATTTATTTATTTATTTATTTATTTATTGTGGTACTTTGCACATGATCAGCAACTATTCTATCATTGGGATACATCTCCAACTCTTAAAATCTCATTAAAGGTATAAAACACTTTGGTTCTTAGGGAACTCACTATCTAGCTTAAAATGTCATTGACATACATACCATATATGCTGTTGTCTGTGTAGATTACATTTGAAGACATCGATATAGATGATACATGAAATGGTAAGAACTGGAACTGAGTACACACTCTTGAGTTTTACCAGTGTTCATTTCTGCGCCTAAATTATTCTACTACAAGTTGATATATTAAGAAAACCTAGAGTCACCATATTTCAGATTAGAGTCTATATAGTATAACATAATTATCTGTATCGTTCTTTCCTCTCTATCTCTGAATAATACAAGGCACATAATAGTTCTATATAATATTTTGTTTACCTAAAATAACATAGTTATTTTGTTCTAAGTTGTATTGATTATTCTTATGTTTCTATTTTTCACTGAAGTTTATGTTGTTGTAATATAATTCGCTGGGTAATCATATTTACACTGTTGTTCTCTTTGCTAAGTACAAGTGTTGAAGCTGAATAGATTTTGAATTCAATTGCAAGAAATAAGGTCTAGCCTAAGACAGGCAAGTTTTAGAAACAATTAGAAAATGAATGACAAATGGGGGATAAAAAATAAGCAATCACAGATAGTCATCTTTTGGGTATTTTACATCAAAATTTCCTCATGTTCAGTGTCATAAAAATTATAGTTCACATATTTTGTGGGGGTTTTGTTTGTTTTAGGACAGAAAGTAATTTCTATTTGTATTACTCTACCTCAAATGAAATAGTCTGCTTTCTTAATAGAATATCATAATTTATTACATGACAATTATTCTGAAATATAACTATAGTTATGATCTTAGCTACATAATTAATTTGTCAAATTATAATTTAATTTGTCTAATTATATTTCTCAGTAAAAATAATAGGTTCTTATTAATGCTGTGCAAATACCTATATTGCCATAAAAAAACAAGGAAATTCAAAATAGTAGTTGTCCCCATACTCTGAAGCATTATTAAAAACAAAATTCATTAAAAGTAATTTAAGTTTGGAAAATCACAGCCTACTATATTCAGAGTTAAAAGGGCTTCCTCGTATCTACGTAAAATTAGGATAATAAAGTTCTGGCAACAATATTTCAAATAAATAATAACCACAATCAATTCCACTAACCATTTGATTCAGAAAATTCTATAGTTATAGTTCCTGGGTAAACAGTCTGTTTTCCCGAAGTAGTTCTCTTTCCAGAGAGAAAAGAGCCCTAGAAATATCAATTCAGCCAGCCAATACTGTATGGAGGTTTTCTAAGAAATGTCATCCTGGAAGCCACTTTGAAACATTTCTTCATGGAGGTACTGAAATTTTTGAGTATCTAATGTAGTCAGTTCCAAAGACACTGTGACTAACATTTTATGTTAATGGCAAAAATTGTAACCTGGATTTATAGAAAGTCTTTCTGGACAGAATCCTGTATTGCTAAATTATTAGTATGTACAAGGTTATTAAAAAAGGGAAACAACAAATTCTCTATTGGGGTTTAGTGCAAAATTATTTCAGGAGTTTGATCAATGTTTCTCTTGAGGGAAAGAAAATATTATGGACAGTGAAGAAACTGAAAAATCTCCTGGGCCTTTCAACTAATTGTAAATTTCTGAAATATTTATTTTAATAATATTATGTCTGTATAGACTTCTTGTGGGAGGAATGCTGATGTGTCTTCTATGTTTTGAACAATACTTTGCACATGGATTATCCAATAGTGTTGACCTGATTATGAAATATGAAACCTCTCTAATTGATCCCAGTTTTTAGTAGATGATGAAGAAAACTTTTGTGTTTGTCTAGAAAACCCAAGGGTTCTTTCCTGAATACATTATTTTATTTTTTCTTAATTTGGCATCTGATTTCAGGCAAAGTAAAACTTCAGAGTGGATTTAATCACTTGAGATATTGTTGATAAACAATACTTTGTGATGTTTTTAGACAAAAGGATAACATGTTTTTTAAAAATACAAAGATAATAACAGTTTTATAAGAAACTTTAGCTTCTTCATAAGTAAGGAAATATTCTTCCATTTTAAAAACATTGAACAATTACATAAAAAAATCAAATCTAAGCAGAGAATTTTATTTCAATCAAGTACAGAAACTGCTCTGTGGGAAATACAGAAGAAACAGAATGTCATTTTATTATCCCTTTAGGGTTTCTAAATCTCACTTAGCAATTTGGAGGGAAAATAAATATTTTAGTTTTATATTTTAAAATATTTGACAATGTTTTTACAAGTCTTTCCACCTCTGTCTCTCTTTTTCTCTTTCTCTCTCTTTCCCTCTCTCCCTCCTTTGTTCTCTCTTTAAAATCTAATGAGAAAACTCAAACTGTTAACTTTGCCAAAATTTGAATCATTTCATATTGTTCTTTCAGTGTAGGTATTTTAAATTATGGCCAAAAAGGTTAACATCTCTAGACTTTCTGCTATCTGCTCTACACACGAAAATGTCTTCCCTTTCTGTGTTTTTGTTTCTCATTCTGATTAAACATGCACCTCATTTTAAGATAGCACTACTCTTTTTTTCTTGAAAAACAAAGCCCTCAACTTGCACACACAGTATTTTGGTCCACAATCATTTTTCCTACCATGGTTTTAGTAATATGTTAGTTCTTACTCAACTAAAATAACTGTCTTATATTGCAAAGAGTAAAGGGGGAGATAGTGCTGAGATTTGTCTGTCAAATAGGAGCATAAGTTTAACAGATAATCAAAGCTTATTAAGTATTCACTAAAATGTATGGCCACATACATTTCATTTCCAGCTTACCTAAATGGCAATAATGTGCAGGTTTATTAATATGACCCAGAGATATTTATGGTAGCGTGCTTGCCTGGCATGCATGGCGGGGTGGGTTTGATTCTCAGCACCACATAAAAATAAAACAAAGATGTTATGTCCACTGAAAACTAAAAAATAAATATTAAAAAATTCTCTCTCTCTCTCTAAAAAAAAGGAAATAAGCAACATATATTTATAATTACATTCAACAATCAGTGTTTCACTATTCAATTTTAGAAATTAAAAAAGAATCGAATGATTATCTACTAACTCATTCTAAAATTAATTCAAGAATTTTATTTATCTAAAGATCTTAGAAATAATATTTAATATTATTTACAGCAAGACAGGGCTACATTTTATATCAATAACTCTCCAGAATTCTGATTTAATTTAATTAACATTTATATTTGCATAATCTTAAACATATAGATTCAATGTTAGTTAACTAGAATGAGTTTAAAATTTTTGAATTTTTTTCTTAGAAAAATTTTAAATACTATTAAGAAATTTATATTGATATAAAAATGTAGTCCTTATATGCTTTTATAAAATGTGTGTTAACTTTATGTCAGAACTCAAGTAGCAAATATATATTTATTATTTACTATTGAATGCAAAATTATTGATAATGTAATTTGCAAAATTAGCCTTTATTACGTGATCTCTGATTCTAAAAGAGTTTCTAAGACAGCCTTATATGTAACAAAGATTTGTCCTAGTACTTTTAAAGTGTTATAGATTCATTTAAATTATTTTCTGTAAAATTTGGAAATATATAACTTTTATGTCCTTATTTCTATTTATAAAAGCAGAAGACAAGTCATTTAATTTAAAATGTTATAATAAAATTTGTACCTTATCTATAGTTGTGAAAATATTTGAGACTTGCATTGAAAGGTAAAAGCTCTTCTCACTCAATCACACATACATAGACACAGAGATGACTTACCACTTCATTCTACAATGCAAACCATGAATTAAAAGTAAACAAAAATTTTTTATTAGAGCATTATAGTTATACATAGTATTGTAGTTCATTTTGACAAAATCACACATGCAAGCAATTTGATTTCAATCCCTATTTCTCCCTTTTTCCTCTCCTCCTACCTCCCCTTAATCTCTCTTCTCTATTCTACTGATTTTCCTTTTCTTCCTCAAATGTATAGATACTGACAACAAATACCAAAATTTTAGTATGACCAAAGTTGAATAACTTTTGGCTGTTTACACACTAGAAACAAAAGCGTAGTTATAAAGTCTTTAGAGAAAACAAATAGAGTCAACAAATATTTTAGCTATGTTCTCATTTGGGATTCACGTCTAGAAACCAGAAAAGAGGTGTCGGAGCTTAATCATCATCCTACGGATTCTTTCTCAGCCCTCACACATACATCCTTCATGTGTGTTCACTGGCAGCCCAGTCTATGATCTTCAAGTTTTTTCTTTTCTTTTTTTCCCTACACTAATGATACAAACTGTTTCTCTGAGTCACAGTGATCTGGAGATTGAATATTTTACTTTTCTCTATTTTGCTTGTATGTTATACATATGATTGGAATGTAAATAATTGTGACCTAATTCAACTTCACAAGTCATTTAGAAAATAAAAATAGCTGATATCATTATTCTAGAGGAAGTCAGGGAATGAACAAGCAATCCCTCTGTACTCTTTCCTTTATATGCCAATGTCATTTAACTTAATGACCAATCTAATGAGGTAAGATTCCTATTTTACAAATGAGAACCATGAGTTCCAGGTATTATAAAAGAAATGGCATTTTAACTGCAGTGGGCCTACCCCAGAGTCAGAGTCTATACTTCACTGACCACATTGTTTGCTTAATAACTACTATTAGGACTTTATTTCTTTTCCTCTGGAAATGTTGGGAATCAGACCCATGGCCTTGTTTCTGCCAAACAAGCTTTCTAATGCTGAGCTTAAAACCCTATGCCTCTAAAGTCTTTCTTGAGAAATTTCTTATCATGATACAATGAAACAGTGTCCTCATTTTAGGTTTCCTAACCATCAATCTCTGATTTTCATAAAGACCCAAATTTCTTTTGTGTTCTCAGTTGAATTTTGATCTTTGTTTTTGCCAGATGCCACCTGAACTATTATTTTTTTATTTTATAAGTATTCATTTTTATGGAAATTATTTAAAGTGGAAACTTTATATCACTACTATTTCTGAAAAAAAAATGGTGTATTTGCCAAAATTGTAAAACAAATTAAAAATGTAGAGAAATATGTACCACTTGTATTAGTGATGCTGAGTTAGAATTCAGGGCCTCCTGTATGCTAAGCAAGCACTCTGACAGTGAGGTACATCTCCAGACTGAGAAGTAATTATTAAAAGATAGGAGTTCATTTAGTTCCTTGGTTGCCCTCAGGTACCAGCAACTGTGTGTTGTGGAAGGGAAAGAGTGGAATGTTTGCAGGAAGAACTGGAAGTCAGGGAGACTGTTGGTTGTTGGGGAGTGGGCTTTTGCAAGGGGGTCTTCAAGGTCACCTCAGCCCTCAGCACATCATTCACATTTCCATTTTCAGACGTCAGAGGTTCTTGGCATTGTCACAAAGATGCAGCTGGGCTTACACTTCTTTCTCATTTTAACATAAGGTAATTGCAGTAACAATGATCCACATGTTACAAGAGCAAGGACTTTAGACGAAATTAGAAACTATAAGAAATTAGTTTCTGGTCTCTACTGATTCTTTGTTTCCTTGATATAAAAAGTGAACCAACTTCTTCATAACAACTCATGAGTTTGTAATCTAAAATCCTAAAAAGAAGCTTTAATTATGGTGTATCTTTAATACAAATTTATTGAAATGACTTGCGGTTTTAGGATCTGAAAGTTACAGTTACAGAAAGAGTAATTTCCATTGATCTTTAGGACTGTTAGTACAAAATCCAAATCAATATAAACTCTTCTCTGGAAACATTTAGAGCTCAGTAAAGCTAACTTTATATTCCAAATGTGTGATTAGACTTCTATTGTAAGAAGATATATGAGCTTCAAAGAATTCAAAATTATTTTCTGTATTCCATGAAGTTGTGAATTAACTATCTTTTAGATGTATTTCTCCCTCTTAAGTTTGTAGAAGATCCAAAATTGATGGGACAGAGACCAGGGAAGAATAGTAGCATAAATGAAATAATTCTGAAGATGGAATGAAGAGAAACTAGCAAGATCTACTAAATAATTAACTATTACTGAAATAATAGTTCAAGACAGAGAAGTAGAATTAAAAAAAAAAGTCACAAAAGGGAAACTAGAGTATCCTGAAGAAGATATATCAACGAGAGGCAGCATTTTTAATCTTTTTGACTTATTTATACACAATGGACACATTGTACAATGGTATGACCAAAAATATCAGTAATCCTTAGTAAAAAAGTAAAGCTATGAAACAGAACACTGACTCAGCCTCCATCTCTTAGCTCAAAGAAGAATCTGAGATTACGAAATATGACAAATATTTTTATGTATATGGTAGGAAATTAGGGCCATCAAGGGCCTAAGTGTGAAAACTAAAATTGTATTGATACTAGGACTGACACCAAGTGTTGTTAATACAAATGGGAGTAAGGGAGACATTGACCACACTACTTAGGAAAAGTACTGTATTAGAGAACTGAAGGTAGAGTTATCCAACTACAAAACTTGCTGCAAGAAGAGCACAAGTCCAGAAATGGGTAGATGTAGACAGATTTTTGAGCACTTGCAACATTGACAGAAGTGCAAGCACAGACCTTTATGAGAAATAGAGATAAGAGGTTAGATGGTGCTAAAGAGTGCTATAAATTAGCTACACCAATGCCAAAGAGAAGAATTACCTTGGATGAAGGTGTAAAATACTGGATGTGGAGAGATTGAGCAGCAGAAAAATATGGACATATAAAAATTATGTGTCCTGGATATATCTCAGGGAAGACTAGATGAGAAGGAACATAGGCCTTGCTGTTAGAAATTGATTCAGTAGAATCCAAGATCAATCAGGAGAGCAAATTTCCATGGAAAATACAAATTGCCAATGTCGGTGGATTGGTGGAATTACAAATAATATTTAAGGGGATGAAGCCAAATATTTCTAGAATCTCAGACTACTAAATGCAGAGATGTCTTATATAATTTACTGCCATCAACTCAGGGTAAAACTTCCTATATGTTTAAGTACATAATTACTATACTTTTTTCTTCAAGCAGAAAGCCCTGATTAGCCTTTTAAAGCTCTCCTGACACACCCATAGTGAGTCATTTTAAATACTCTGATTAGAAGAAGGGAGGAATATGAATCTTGGCACAAGGGAAAGTTTTTGTGAAAGACAAGTTTAGTAAAATAGCAGAGAGTAAATCAACTTTTTATAATGAAGAAAAATCTGAATGAAAATAATTAAGATTGAAATAGTCTTTTGCAGATAAACTGAAACCTCCTCCACTTGTTAAGCTTCTTGAGTACATCCCCTTGTATTCTATGAAAATTCTGATGTGGCACACATTGCTTAAGTCTTCTCATCTTACTTTATAATTACTTTTCATTTACGGAAGCCTTTCATTAGGTCTTGTATATCTGTATGTTTCATGAAATAGTACCATGGAAAATATATAAGAATAAGTGAGATATATCTTGCCTTATAGAAATATCTCCATTAGTTTCAAGAGTTCTGAATCTTTTTGAGGAACGATTGTACCTGAGTTCTGGAGAGAACCTGATTCTAAGGGAACTACATTTCAAGACTTTGGGAGCAGTAGGTAGGTAATAAGCAGAACACACCAAGGAACAATGAAAGGTAGATGGTTCCAGAAGAGAATAAAATGAAACTTGCTTTTCCTTCTCTCTATGCTAGGGGGCTGTCCTTTGAGGGGAATGAAGTAGAAGCTTGAAGAAGTTCCCTCAATAGTGAGGAACCTGGTCAGTGGTTAGATACAGCCTAATATTGTTCAAATTCAGGCAAAATATTCTGGTTACTGGGATGGTTTTCCTGGAAAGAATTTGATGACTGAGACCTGATAGGTTCTATTTCAAGTAACAGAGAAGACATAGCCTTTCATAATGAAGAAATTAAAAGACATTAGAACAGAAGTTCAGCTTTCACTGGATCCCCTGGTCAGATAATTAACCATCTCAAGTCTTAACTCATCTGTGGAATGGTTATTTTAATGCATCCCTACAGTGTGGCTATGAAGTAAGAATGTTTTGGAATTCTTAGTAAATGATAATATGAATATTTTGCAAATCTAAAGTGCTGATGGAATACAATGAAAAGGAACCATCATTTATTTCCTGATGTTTTTTTTTTTCAGGCTGGTTGTCTTCCTCTTCTTTGAATATATGCAGGTTTGTACATTTATTCATGCTGCAAAAAATATCACCATCACTATAATATGGATTCTTTGTCTTTATATCTCCACTGTTCACAGGAGAAATGTAGTATTTGTTACATGAATAAGCCATTAAGGTAATGACTGAATTATTTATTGCCCCACATTTTTCCTGGTTCTTATTCTTATGCTCAAAAGATGAGTAAGAAATGGCCCTTTTCTCAGGTAACTATCATCTTATGTTTTGGACACGTGAATTTTTTTCGGGGGGGGGTGGTACTGGGGATTGAACCCAAGGGTACTTTACACCTGAGCCATATCTTCAGTCCTTTGAAAAATTACTTATTTTGAGAAAGGGTTTCACCAAGTTGTGTAGTGTCTGGCTAAGTTGCAGAGGAAAACAGTGCTCTTGCCTCAACCTCTTGAGTCTCTGGGGTTACAGATGTGTGTTATTATACCTGGCTTGATTATGTGAACTTTCAATTAATATGTGCATTCTGTATCCCAGTTTACTACCAAATTAAATTACTTTAAATGAGAAAATATACGTGGAGTGGAACACATTTTATGTACATTTAATCAGCCCAGTAAATTATAACCTGTTTAGGTTTTCTCCACATTGTGACACCATTTTAGATGGTTATCTTACTCACTTGGCTCTGCTGCTATAAAAAAAATAGCACAGACTGGGTGCCTTAAAATAAAAATTTATTTCTCACAATTCTGAAAGATGGAGCTGAGTTTCAAGTTCAAGGGGCTGGCTGGTTCTTCTGTGCTGATGGCTCTCTTCCTCGTTTGCAGATGGCTGCTTTGTTTTCTCACATTGCTGAAAAAAGAGAGTTTGTGTCTTTTTATTTTGTAGTTCATTTCTCTTATGTTTCTTCTTTTTTACCACTTTTTATTTCTCGGGTGGTCTGGAGTCTAGATCTAGGGCCTCATACATATTGGCAAGCAGTCTACCATTGATCTAACCCCCTAAGCCTAGTGTTGGTTCTTCTAGCTCCACATCTCCCATTTGTGAAAATACAGCCTGAATGTGATTGTCAGGTTCATTTTAAACAATATATGTTTTCAATCATAAGCCACTTCTGTGGACATATCTTTGCTTTAAAGCTTCTACACATACACACACACATGCACACAGAAACACCACTAAATGTAAAACCATTTTTTTTATGCTTTGGCTTTTGAAAATGTGTGAAGCTGTGTAAATTTAATGATTGTCCTTCAATAATTTTCCTTCTCCGCCCACAAAGGATAAATGGCTGCTGCGAATTTTGAATCATATTATCCCCCTCCTGGAATCCCTGCATAAGGGTAGTAAGGATGAGGGTGAAATAAGTAATAAGGAGTAAAAAGAGTTTCTCATTTTCAGGTGACTTCTTAACTTCAATGGGTTTCTAAAGGCCACTCCTCAGAGAGAAAAAGGGCCACTGTCAGGCAGATCCTGCATTTTAAAATGGTCTTTCTAAGGCTAGTTAAACCATGATTAATTTCACCTTCTCACATCATTTCTCAAATCTTTTCATTTTTTCCCCTTTATTTTATTACACATTTTTGCTCACCCGGTGGCCATTTTTTTCTATGTGCCTACAATTTAAAATAAAGATTTGCATTAAAAAGGCAGCAGTTGATTACTTTGAATTTTAATTCAGTACCTTTATTTTTATTTCTGTATATGAAAACAAAGTGCAAACTTTTATATAAGGTCAAAACTAAATATTTTCACTTGTATAGAAAGTTTCTCAACATTTCTAACCTCATGCATTTCCACATCATGTGGGTCAGTTCATTAATTGTTTGTTCATAGTTATTTCCAATTTTCAATGTAGATAATTTTTTCTCTTTAATTTGACCATAAGGTCCAAGAAGACTGACTCTCTTCTTTTGTCCTGGTTTTTGAGTTATTTCATTCACTTTTTTGTGATTAGTGGCCTGGGTATGTAGCCCACTGGTATGGTAAGCACCATGTGTGTGGAATCAAACCCAGAGCCTAGCATGTGTGTGGCTCTGGTTTGATCCCCAGTATCACATAGGTACACACAAAGAACAACATCAATATCTTCTCACCAAAATTTATCAGATAACTACAGTGTGCTCACAGTAATACTTGTCTTGCAGGGGAAATAAATATAAATAAGATATTAACTTATCTTGTCTTACTTTAAGGGTACAATAATCTAATACTGATGTTTCTTACATCTTGTCTGCATGGATATTTTTGCTCTGTTTTGGAAATAATCAGCAGGACATGTATATTTTATTGGGTGCATTATTTGGGTAGATAGTAGAATTTCTAAACAAAGTAATTTTAAGATCAAATCTACAAACTAAAGTAAAATTTAAACTCTCTTCTTCTTTCTCCACTCCTCTTCAGCCCCCTTCTCATCTCATTCAGATAGTCCAGTGCTATCCATATTATTTAAAATGGGATATTGCAATATTTTAAGAATTCCGTTTTGAGCATACTAATAGCAGCTGAGTCGGACCACTTCTGGAATAGTAGTATTAGGAGCTTGGAAGATCTTTTCAATGAAATAAACGTCATTGAAAAAAAAATTATGAAGCCAAACAGTCACTTGATGTTTCTGGAAATTATCTCAAGTTATTATAACAAATGAAAAATTATTTATTTAAGATATTCTGTTAAATGTCATTAATAATATTAGTCTATTATTAATAGTAGTGGAATTTTAGCTGGGACTTGCTTTCTTCCTCTACTCCCTCCCAGCCAAGCATGATGAATGTTATAATCCTGCCAAGTATGATCTAGAAGACAGGGCACCTACTCCCAACAGCTCCCAGTAAAGCTGTATGCTTTCTCACAGAGAGGACAGGCTGCCAACATTTTTCTTCCCTCTTTCTTTTCTTTGTTATTTCTCATCTGCCCCACCTCTGCATTCTTTCTCTCTCTCTCTCTCTCTCTCTCTCTCTCTCTCTCTCTCTCTCTCTCTTTCCTTCTTTCTTTCTTTCTTTCTTATAGTACACATTAATAGATATTCTGCCTGGGAAGATAAGGACTCTAAATAAAATTTCTTTCTTTCTTTTTTTGGGGGTGGGTACCAGGAATTGAATCTATGTTGCTTAACCACTGAGCCACATCTGGCCCTTTTTATTCTTTATCTTGAAACATAGTCTCACCAAGTGGCTTTGAACCTCACCAAGTTGCGAGGCTGGCACTGAACTTGCAATCCTTCTTCCTGAGTCTCCTGAGCCTTTTGGATTACAGATGTACTCAACTGCACCAGGACCTTTTGGTGTAATTTTGATTGGCATTTCCCTTAAGGCTAAATATATTGCACACTTTTCAAATATTTATAGGCTATATGTACTTCTCCTTTAGGAGAACTGTCTGTTCATATCATGGGTTCACTTTTAAGTGGATTACTTTCTCTTTTGTTGTTAACCATTTTGAGCTCTTTATGTATTTTGTATATTAGTCCTCTGTCAGAGGATTAATAGCTGGCAAAGATTTCTTCCTTTCTGTAGATTGTCTCCTTACTATGTCATTTCTTTTCTTTTGCTGTGCAGAAACTTTTTAATTTGATTCAATACCACTTGTCCATTCTTGTTTTTATTCCCTGAACTATTATAGTCGTATTCAGGAAATTTTTACTTGTGTCAATATGTTGAAGTGTTTTACCTATGTTTTCTTCTAGGAGTTTCAATGTTGCAGATCTTACATTGAGATTTTTAATGCATTTTACTTGATTTTTGTACAGGTTGAAAAATGAAAAATTTTGTTGAAAATCAGTTGGGTGTAGATGAGTGGGTATATTTCTGACTATCTTATTTTGTTCCATTATTCAATCTGTCTATTCTTAATCTAATACCTTGCTGTTTGTTATTGCAGCTTTGTAATATCTTTTGAAATCATGTATTGTGCTCCCTGCAGCATCAGCATTACTCTATTTGCTCAGTAATATTTTGGCAATTTGGGGGTATTCTTTGCTTTCTCATTAACTTTTAGATTGCTTTTTCTAATTCTGTGAATAATATCACTGTATTTTGATGGGGATTGTATTGAATTTGTAGATTACTTCTGTTAGTATGGTCATGTGAACAATATTAATTCTCCTAGTCCATGAACATAGGAGTTCTTTCCATTTCCTAGTATCTTCTTTAGCTTCTTTTTTGTTTTGTAATTTTAATTGTAGAGGTCTTTCACCTGCATAGTTAAGTTTGTATTAGGATTTTCTTGAGGAAATTGAATGTGTTTGCTTTTATAGTTATGTCTCAGAAAGTTTGTTATTGGTGTCAAAAGTTACTTATATACATGTATTGATTTTGTGTCCTGATACTTTGCTGAATTTCATTATCAGTTCTGAGTCTTTCAGTGGAGTCTTTTGGATTCTTAAATATAGGACACTTCATCTTCAAATAGATATTTTGACTTCTCCCTCTTCTATTAGTACATTTTATTTCCTTCCTTTTCATAATTGTTTTGGATGAAATTTCAAGTATTAAATTGAATAAGAAAGATAAGAATGCATAGCCTTACATTTTTCCTGATTTCTGAGTAAATGCTTTCAGTTTTTCCATATTCAGTATGATTTTAGCTATGGGTTTTCCATACATAGCCTTTATTATGTTGAGGTATGATCCTTCTACATATAATTAATTCACATATTTTATCATGAATTGATGTTGAATTTTATGAAAGGTTTTTTTCTATATCTATTGAGATTATCATGTGATTTTTTTTTTTTAGAGAGAGAGAATTTTTTTAATATTTATTTTTCAGTTTTCGGTGGACACAACATTTTTATTTTATTTTACCTGGTGCTGAGGATTGAACCCAGTGCCCCGCACATGCCAGGCAAGCATGTTACCACTTGAGCCACATCCCCAGGCCAAGGTAAGATCCTTCTGTATATAATTAATTCACATATTTTATCATGAATTTATGTTGAATTTTATAAAAGGTTTTTTTCTATATCTATTGAGATTATCATGTGATTTTTAACCTTAACTTGATTTATGTTCTGTATTATATTTGTTGGTTAATGTACGTTGAACCATTCTTTCATCCCTAGAATGAAACTAACTTGATCATGGTGTATAATCATTTTAACATGCTGTTGAATTTGAATTGCAAGTTCTTTATTCTGGATTTTTGTATCTGTGTTCTTCAAGACTATCAGCCTATTTTTTTTTCTTTATTCCTTGTATCATAATCAGATTTTGAGAACAGGGTAATTCTGGCTTTGTACAAAGAATTCTATTTTATGAAATAGTTTGAGCAGCATTTGTATTAACTTTTGTTTGATAAGTCTGTTAAAATTGCACAGTGATCTGTCTGGTTTTGGGCACTTCTTTGTTGAGAGACTTTTTATCATTGTGTCAATGTCATTGATTTTTATATTAATCTATTTGTTTTTTATATCATTTTGCTTCAATTTTGATACATCATATGTAACCAGAAATTCATCCATTTTTTTCTGGATTTTCTGGTTTATTGGAATATAGTTTTTTGAAAATATACCCTAAAGTGCTATGAATTTCAGTGGTAGCTGTTGTAGTATGCCTTTTTCCATCTCTTATTTATTTGGGTCTTTGTTCTCTTTCTTTTAATTAGCTTATGTTAAGGTTTGTCATTTTTGTTTGTTTTTTCTAAGAACCAACTTTTTGGTTCATGGAACCTTTGTGCAATTCTTTTAGTTACTATTTCACTTATTTCAGCTCTGAGTTTTATTATTTCTTTCCTTCTACATCGTTTGGGTTTAATTTATTCTTGTTTTTCTAACACAGTAAGAGGTATTATTAGGTTATGTATTTGAGATCTTTTATTTATTTATTTATTTATTGGTACCAGGGATTGAACTCAGGGGCACTCAGCCACTGAGCCATATCCCCAGCTCTATTTTGTATTTTATTTAGAGACAGGGTCTCACTGAGTTGCTTAGTGCCTCGCTTTTGCTGAGGCTGGTTTTGAACTCGCAATCCTCCTGCCTCAGCCTCCTGAACCACTGGGATTACAGGCAAGCACCACTGTGCCCGGAAGATCTCTATTTTTTTTTAAATGCAGATTCTCATAGCCCCAAATTTTCCTTTTATTTTTGTTTTTACAGTATATCCACAAGTTCTAATATGTAGTCTTTCTATTTTCATTTGATTCCAGGGATATTTTAATTCATCTCTTAGTTTCATTAGAATTCTGTTGTTCAATCTCCATGTGTTTGAATAATTTCTAGAGTTTATCTTGCTGTTAATTTGCAGTTTCATTCCATTATTATCTGATAAGATGCAAGAATCGTTTTAAGTATGTTTCAATAGTTAAGACTTGTTTTATGGTCTAATACCAATTCTATTTTGGAAAAAAATTCTTGGGCTAGTAAAATGCATGTGTTTTTTGCACCTAGTAATTGTAGTATTCTGCAAGTATCTAATAATTCCATTTGATCTATCATGTAATTTTAAATCATTTTATCTATTGATAAATTATTTTCTTTATCAATATATAATAACTTTCTTCGTCCCTTCTAAATAATTTTGGCTGAAGATATATTATGTGATATGAGTATAGCTGGTCCTTCTTGCTTTTGGATTTGGTTTGCTTGAAGTAACATTGTTTTTCTTTATTATTTTTATTGTTGCATTATGATTATGTATAATAGTGGGATTCATTGAGACATATTCTTATATGCACATATAATATAATTTTTGTCATTTACTTTCTAAAAGGTATGTATTTATTTTTGTAATTTTGTTGTTTTCTTCTGGTTGTTTTGAATTATTTGTGTTCATTTCTTCTTCTCTTATACATCTTGGGGTTTGATGATTTTTTATATTAATAACATTTGGTTATTTCTTAATTCTCATTTACTAATTTGCTACTATAGTGATACTTAGTCTTTTTTGTGTGTGCTTTTATGGTTTTGTTTGCCTTTCTTCCTATTCCTGGTGTAGGATTACCTTAAATATTTTTCATAATATTGGTTTAACAGTGATGAATTGATTATCTTAGCTTATGTCTATCATGGATGGTCTTTATTTCCTTTTCAATTTGGAAGGTATCAGAGCAGGATATAGTAATCTAGGTTGCAGTTATTTTTGTTCAGGATTTAGAGAACATCACTCCATTCTCTCTTGGTCTTTTGTTCCTGCTGAGATATTTGTTTTTATTTGGATTATTTGCTTTCAAATGTGACTTGACATGTATTTTGCAGCTTTTAATATTTTATTGTTTTAGTACTATTGGTTATTTAACTATATAGGTTGTTGAGAGATTGATTTTTTTTTCTTCTCATTTTCATATGGGATTCTAAACTCCTCCTGTATTTGGATGTCAATAACTTTTATAAAGATTTTGTTTTTGTTTTTGTTTTTTCAGCCTTTTTCTTTGCCTTTATCTTATGGTTCTTCTCCCTTATCCTTTCCAATTATGCATACATTTGGTCTTTTAATTATGCTCCCAAGTTGTTGTATGTTCTGTTCTTTCCCTTTTTTTATTCCTATATTAATGTGATAATACCACAAACTTTTCTTTGAGCCCCAATATTCTTTTTTTTTAATTTTTTATTGTTGGTTGTTCAAAACATTACAAATTTCTTGACATATCATATTCCACACTTTGATTCAAGTGGGTTATGAACTCCCACCTTCACCCCATACACAGATTGCAGAATCACATCAGTTACACATCCATTGATTTACA
>NW_026000174.1:49631867-49661189 GCF_001458135.2 Marmota marmota marmota | reverse complement strand
GGGCTCCTAGCCCTGGGCCAGGGCAGTTCCAGGAGCCATAACTCGGCCGCTCCGTGCTCGGTGTATGCTCTGATAAGAGCAGGCTCCAAGAAGCAGCCTCTGCAGGCTCCCCAGCCCTGGGCCAGGGCGGTTCCGGGAGCCGGAACTCGGCCGCCCTGCGCTTGGTGCTCACTCCGATAAGAACAGGCACTAGGAAGCACCCAGGCACTGAGCCCAAGCAATCTGTCTGCAAGCCACAGGCGAATGGCAGCCTGAAATTACCTGTTCTATGGCTGAATGAGCTTCGGTCAGTCGAAAACAGGGATGGTGACGTCAGCTTTCCAACATGGTGGCCACTGGCCTCCTCTGTGGTCTGACCGGTGTGGAGAACCGAGATGGACTGCTTCCTTCCCCCGTCTCGAACCCAGAATTCAGCCCTGAGTACGGTGCTTACACAGCTGGCAGAAACTGCAGCGCTGTATCCCTGCGTCGCTATCTCCTCATTTCCCAGCGCGCGCTGCAGACTCTAGCCGCGGGGTGATTTGCTGAATAAGCAGTGTTACCCTCCGTGCGACAAACCTCTCGCGTTTGAGTCCCCGTAGCCGATCCTCGTGCGATGGAAATCCTTCCTCCAGGTTCCGGAGCACCCCACTATTGCTGGAAATTCCTAACAAGATAGCCTTTAGCTGTCCTGACTTGTCATACTCCCACACAGTGAAGCAGCACACGGGGGCAATGCACTCCCCTCACCGCCATCTTCCCAGTCCCCAATATTCTTTATTCCACCAAATTAGTCTATTGGTAAAGATATCATCTATTAGTGAATATTTTTCACTTCCATGATTTCTGTTTGGTTATTGTTTTGGTTATTAGTTAGTCTGTTTTTTCCATTGTTGTGACCAAAACACACATCAAAAACAACCTAGAGCAGAAAAAGTTTATGGGGGGTTCATAGTTTCAGAGATCTCAATCCACAGATGACTGATTTCATTGTTCTGGGCCCAAGGTGTGGCCCACAACACAGAGGAAGGACTCATCAGAGAAAAGTTGCTTAGCTATGGCAGGGTCAGAATGCAGAGGGAGGGGAAGTGGTTAAGGGACTGCAGGAAGGACAATCTTTCCAGAGCACACCCTTAGTGACCTATCTTTCTGGATTACTACCTAGTCAGTTCACTAAAACTAGGATGGCTGATTAAGTTACAGCTGTTATGAACTAATAATTTTATCTCTGAATCATCCAGTATTATAGATTGTGGCAGGGTGGGGAACTTCATAGGTAAACCATAACCATTCTACTTTAAAATCTCTATGATTTTATTGAATTACTCATTCATATCCTGCATTGTCTTCCTTAATTCATTCAACCATTTATTTTTACTTTCTTTGAAATCATTATGCTTTTAAAAAATCATGGTTTTTGAATTTTTCATCTGGCATTTCATCCATTACAATATCTCTGGATTCAGTTTACCAGAGGGTTATGAATTCTTGGAGGAATCATATTGCCTTATATTTTTATGTTTCTTGTTTCACTATGCTCCTCTTTGTACATTTGTTGGGAAGGACATCTCTCCCAGATTTACATAAGGATCTTCTTAATAATTTGTAGGCTTCTCTTGACAATGAGACCTGAAATATTGCTTTGTTGTTTATAGTTGAATTTAATTTCAAATGTAGTTTAATTTCCTTGAAGCCTCTTTGGCTATGATTATTGGGCTTTGATGCTGTGCATATTGTTTCAGAGCCTAAAGGGTCCACTTTCTCTGCAGGCCTTGTAAAAATGAGTGGTAGTTCATGTAGATATATTATTGAAAGGAGGTGATAGTGCAATCTCTGTGGTTACTCCTCCAGTCTTGTCATCAATGTGTGCTACAAAGGGGGATGGGGGCAACCTATGTTGATATTTATTATAGGTGCTATGTCTTCATGAGTTGTCATTTCTCTCTTGTGTTGCTAAGGAAGTGAATATCCAGAACTGGGACTTTAGGCCAATGCCCTTAGTCAAGCTTATTTGGGATCTGATGATCAGTTGAGGGCTTTTATATTCTCTATTCTTTAATTTGAAGAAAGGTTCAAGTAGAGTTAGGTTGTGGCTCAAATAAGGTGGATTTTCTCTTATCTTAGATTTAAGATGAACCTCAGTGACAGAACACCTGCCCAATGTGTTTGCAGTGTCAGGTTCAATCTCCATTAGTGCATAAAAATAGACATAATAATGACACAAAAAGATAAAAAATAATTTATGTTTAATAAAAAACAATGACTGGACTACTAGCAAGAGCATAAATGAAAGGGCCCAAAATAAGGGAGAATAAACTAAAAACTTCAGCAATGATAAAAATAAAATTAACGAAAGCTAGAAAATAGAGTGAAAAAAAGAGATAAGAAGAGGGGGGAACTAAAAAGAAAAAATTTAAAAACTAAAAATTGAATAGAAAATGGGAAAGAAGGAGAAAGACTAAGAAGTGAAAAAAGGAGAAAAGGAAAAATAATAAATACCAAAGTATAAAAGAGGAAATAAGAAGGAAAAGATAAATACAGATATAATGTGTGTAAAGAAAGTAAAACAGTGATTATAAAGTGTTAATAAAAGTAAAAATTTCTCCTTCTACAAGGTGTTTGATTATGCACATGAAGAGTGGTTAATCAAATACTATTCTCATCAGAGATTCTTTTTATGTCTTCTTATGGGGTACATACCTTGGAAAGAGTAAAGCCTGGCTTCTATGCAGCCTCTTTTTTATCCTTTGTTGTATTTTCAGGTGATCAACAGAGTAGTTTGTGGCAGGAGTCTGCTGTAATACCTCTCAATTGTCTTGCACACAAAACTGAAGAGAATACAGTCAGACCTTACTCCAGAGTTATTTAGGCTGTGGACTCTGAGAGTAAGACTGATGTCAACACTGGAGTATGTGAAGTATTCTAGAGTGTTGTAGTTGCACACTCCAAGTGAGGGAAGATGTTATGAAGTCACAGCTATCTTTCCTGAGGTATGTGTCAATGGTTCCTATACAATCCACCATCCATAAAGCTGCTGTTTTGAGACTTAGCTCTTACATGGTTAATGTGAAAAATATATAAATAATATAAATATAAAATATTTAGAAATACATATTTAGAAATATTTATGAATAAATATTTAGATGTTTTCCTCTACCTTAATAAGGAGATATGAAATTATGTAAATAAATGAAGTCATGACATGCATAATGAATTATGAATTGCATATATGATTGTCATTTCATAGGACTATGTGGCTTAGGGAGGATGCAGTCATCTTAATTTTTGTAAGTATAATCTATGATTCTCATGGAATGACAAAATTCTCTGACAATTCATTTCTCAGAATATATCTCCATTGTTAAGTGATGCATGACTGTAATTACAGAAATGCATTGTTAGGCTTGTAGTACATATCATTGTCAGATATATAACAGCAATAGAAGTAAATGCCAAGAAAGAAATTTAGATATACAGGTATTACATTTCCATTCTCAATGGAATTGCAAGTATGTATCTAAATTAGATAATCATAGATTAATATATATGTTGTAGATTTTAAAATAAAAAATGTAGCTAAGAGAAAGAGTGACATTTATATTGATGAATGCATTTATCCATTAGGAAGATTTAACCATTACAAACACATACATTAAAAACAGAATCCATGATACATGAAGCCATACTTGACCAATTTGAAAGGGGAACAGACATTTGAACAACAATAAAGATTTTAACATCTCACTTTCAATAATATATAACTAAACATAGAATGGATAGGAAAAAGAAGACCTGAATGACACTATAAAACAAGTAAACCTAACAGGGCTTCTGGTTGAAACCCTGTCCAACAACAGGAGAATACATCTTATTGTCAGCTATAGAGAATATTTTCCCTAATAAATCAAGTGCTAATCACATGATAAACTTTGATACATTTATAGTTTTTGAAATTATTTAAACTAAAATATGTTCTCTGGCCACAGTAGAATGGAATTAAAAATCAATAATGGAAGAAATTTGGCAAATTCACAAATATATGGAAGTGAACCAGCATACTCTTAAATACCCACAAGTCAAAGCAAAATCACAAGAAAAAAATCATAAAATGTTTTAGGTAAACAAAAATGGACACCGAGGAGCTGGGGATGTGGCTCAAGCGGTAGTGCGCTCGCCTGACATGTGTGCAGCCCGGGTTCAATCCTCAGCACCACATACAAACAAAGATGTTGTGTCTGCCGAAAACTAAAAAATAAATATTAAAATTCTCTCTCTCTCTCTCTCTCTCTCTCTCTCTCTCTCTCTCTCTTTAAAAAAAAATGGACACTGAAAGCTTATAGGATGCTATAAAAGTATGATTACAGAGGAATTTATAGCCAAAAATACCCATATTGAAAAAGAAGACCTCAAAATAATATAACCTCCTTCTTTAAGACAGTGAATATGTAATATAAAGAGAAGAAATTAAATAAGAAACACCAGAGAAGAAATTAATGGAATAAAGTACATAAGCACCATACAGAAAAATCAACAAAGTTAAAAGTTGATTGTTTAAAAGCATGAAGAAAATGAATATATGTTTTTTGCCTACAGTGGTAAATAAAAATGACAGAAGACTCAAAATTCTCAAATCAGAAATAAAAGAGAAATTACCATTGCTGAAGTTACTATAAATACTATAAACTGTTGTGTTCATAAATACTATGAATAGTGGATTCTATGGTGGCTCCTACAAAAAATGTTCACATCTTAACCCTCAGAATGTGTGAATGTGACCATATTTGGAAAAGGAATTTCTGCCAATATAATTAAGTGAATAATTTGAAATGAGAGCAAATATCCTTAAGAAAAAAACAGAAGGGAAGGCATAAAAAAAAGAAGGTCATATGAAAATGGAAGCAGAAATTGTAATTATGTAACCACAAGCCAAAGAATGCCTGAAGCCATGGGAAGGTAGAAGAGGCAAGTCAGAAACTTGCATAGAAGCTCCAGAATGTGGCCCTGCTGACAATGTGATTTTTAGGTATTTCCTTAAAGAACTTTGAGAGAATGAAGTTATGCTGTTTTAATCTCCCAAATTTATAATTGTTGGTTATGATATCCTTAAGGAACTAATAAAATTATATGACAACAAATTAAACTATTTCAATGAAATGGACTAATTCCTCAAAACACAACTTACTAAATCTTAAGAGGAAACAGAAAATGTGCATTTTTCCTAGTACAAATAAGATGATTGTACTAGGAACAAAAAAAACTACAAAAAGGGTAAATTCACTTGGCTTCATTGGTTAGCGCCAAAAATATTTAAAAAAGAATTAACACTTTTATTTGTTTTTCTGAAACTCTTACAAAAACTGAGAAGGGTACCCTGTTCAAGTCATTCCATGATACTGCTATTTGTCCTCACTTTAGAACCAGAGATATCACATGGAAAGAAAACTACAAACCATTGTCTTTTTAATTGTAGATGTAAAAATCCTCAAGGAAATACAAGCAACCTGAATCCAGGAACATATGGATTCAGGAATATAAACACTGAACAACCAGAGAACAGAAGTCTCTAGCCTGATCAAGGGCATCTATGAAAACTACACAACTGACATATTTAATGGCAGAAACTGAAAGTGTTCCATAGAATTAGAAGTAGGAAAAATATTTACCAATTAACTGCATCTATTCAGGATTGTCCTGGAGGTGCTTTGTGTGGCTAATACATAAGAAAAATAAATTATATACCACCAGACCCAAAAGAGGAAGAACAAAATGGTATTTGCAGATGGTATGATCTTACGTGTAGAAAATTCTATTAAAAAAACCACTTAAAGTGATTAGAATTAATAAGTAATTTCAATACATTCTAAACATAAAGAATAAGATGTATTTATTGTAATTCCATATACTTATAATAAATAATCAGTCTAAATTTAAGAAAAAATGCAGTTAAAAACATCAAAAGAAATGAAGTTCTTGAAAATTAATTTAATGAAGTTAATGAAAATTAATTTGGTGAAGTTTAAAGCTCATTCTGCGAAGTTACAAAATATTTTTCATAGATTTGAAGATGTAAGTTAAGACAAAAATATTTCTCAGATTGGTCTTTATATTTGATATAATTAACACTCACATTCCACCTGGCTTCTTTGCAGAAATTGAAAAACTGGTCTTTAAATTAACATAGACTTTCTAGGGGCCCATAATAGCTAGAACTATCTTTGGAAAGAAAAAAAGTTAAAGAGCCGGGAATGTGGTTCCATGATAGATGTGGTAGATAAAATAAAAAATTTGAGGATGCAACTTTGTGATAATAGTTCTCCTAGGTTCAATCTCAGTACCCACAAAAACTAAATAAATAAAAAATAAAATTGAAGATCTCACACATCCTGATTTCAAAGCTTAAAATTAAACTACAGGAATTGAGAATGTGTAGTATTGACATAGGATAGCCAAGCAGATTAGTGAATAGAATTGGACCTTTACTTTTTGTTCATTTGAATTTTTGAGGGGGAGGATAACTGGGTATCAGCTCAGGGGAACTCAACCACTGAGCTACATTCTCAGCCTTTTAAATTTTTTTTAAATTTAATTTAATTTTATTTTATTTTTGTATTTTATTAGAGACAGAGCCTCACTGAGTTGCTTAGTACCTTGATTTGCTGAGGCTGGCTTTGAACTTGTGATCCTCCTGCCTAAACCTCCTGGAGCTGCTGGATTATAGGCATGAGCCACTGTTCCTGGCTGTTCATTTGATTTTTGACAAATGTTCTAAGACCATTTGATGTGGAAAGTGTTGCTTTTCAAATAATGGTGCTGGAACAACTGGCTATTTACATTAAAAAGAATATTTAAACCCCCCACCTCACTAGAAATGGAAGAAAACAAAAACCACACCTCAAAATGGATATAAGTGCTAAACCCAAAACCATCTTGGTAAAATACATACATGGAAGTCTTTAGTCTTTAGATTTGGCAGTAATGTCTAAGATCTGCCACGAAGAAAAACAAACAAAATAAGAAAAAAAAAAGTATATAAAACTTGGACTTCACAAATTTCAGAGTTTTAAGCTTAACAGGCCAGTATCAAGAAAGTGAAAAGGTAAACCATATAATGAGAGAAAATGTTTATCCAGCGGTTATCTGATGAGGACCTTATATTTGGAAATCATAAATAGCTCTTGCTATTCAAGAACAAAAAGACTAAACAACTAGAATTGAGCAAAAGATGTGAGGAAAGATGGCTTTTGAGGTATTTTTTAGAAAATAAGATTTGACTAAACAAATAATGAAGAAGGTCCTTGTTCAAAGGGTCAGAGTCATTTAGATAGAAAATGACTATGCAGGGATGTGATACCCGCTCAGTATCTGCAGAGCCCAAGCAGGCCCTTCTGATTTCCTTTGCAACAAGAAATGTAGTCATTTGGAAAGTTCTCTAATAAATATACACATTTTGCTGAACATCGATGTGAGAGGGGAGTTTCCAGGTGACCCTTGATTTGAAGATCTAAGCAGAATGGAGATATTTTTGTCTGTTTCTTTTCTTTTCTTTTTGGTATGTGTGCTATTTACAGAATGGAAATATTGGCAGAAATACTCAATCCTGGTGTATATCCAATTTCATTCTGTTTTTATTGGCTGTGCTTCAGCAAATGATCTTCACATAAATAAGGGGATATTGGAGATCTGATCTCAGATCCTGTATCCCTTTATTTTGGTGATGCGGATGAGCCTGGATGGGTAAGTCTATGAATTTAAGGCCCAAAGTTATTGATTTAAGAAGAAATATACTATTCATTTCATGTAACTAGTTACATCATCTCAAATATTTATTTTTTGGGGTTGTGAAAGTAAAGTAAAAGCTATCAAAGGTTATTTAAAAAGATTTTCTAGTATGAGAATATGTTTATAATTTTCAGCATCTGTAACAAACAATATTCAGTTACCTAAAACTCTTTGTTTATCTTCGATAATTTTTTTCCAGCTATTTGCAGACACATTAGGTCCAATCTAATTTAATTTTTGGTTTTAATAATAATTTGGCAACAGAAATCTGCCTGAGAACCATGTCTTTTGAGAAACTGATTTGCCAGTTAGAGAGACTTCAAAAAATAAAGCCTCTTTTAATGAAATTTTGGAAGTTTAAGTACATAATTATTTTGGGGCTATAATTGAGAAATAATCCAATGTAATCTAGAAAGCCCATTGATGGAATAATGTAAAAATGTCCTTTATACTTGTTCTAATTTGTGCTTTATTTAATACGTAGCTACATTGTGCACATACATACAAAGGCAACTCAACCGTGATAGGAATAGCGAAGGTGTAAAATTTGAGGTACAAGTTCACTGATTTCCATTATTATTATTTAACACTTGATTTCTGATTTTAAAAGGGATTAAGTGCTCCCTAAGAAATGTTGAACAATAAAATATTTATAAAAAGGAGATTAGAGAACTGATGATTTTATCACCCAGAGAGTAATATTGTTACATAAACTTTTTTTTCCCACTACATGAATGGTTAACAAATAGACTTATAGAGAATAATGTAGACAGCAAAACAACTTCATATTTATTATATTTGCTTATAAAATTGGCATTGCCTTATCAACTGTAGGTATATTACTGTATATTTTATTTAAATTCATTATTTGCTTAAGCATTAGCCTGTATTACTATTCAAAAATAAAATATACTTAATGAATAACATTCTGTAATATATGAGAAACAAAAATAATTAGGCAGCCAGGAACATGATGCACATGAACCGATAATCCTAGTGACTCAAGAGGCTGAGGCAGAAGGATTACAAGTTCCAGGCCAGCCTCAGCAACTTAGTGAGGCCCAAGCATCTTAGCAAGGCCCTGTCTCAAAATAAAAAAAAAATCAAAAGGTCTGGGGATGTGAGTGCCCCTGGTTTTGATCCTTGGCATCCATCAATCAATCAGTAGGCAAACTGTCCTATTATTTGATTGGTTTATTCTTTCTTTTTTCCTTTGAAACAATTCCTTGGTAGGCATAAAATTAAAAGCTTCTGTAGAGAAAAGAAGACAATTAAGACCATAAAGAGAGAGCCCAGAGTAGTCTCTAGGTGTAGTCTATAAAATTAATAATAGCTACAAAGAAAGTTGTAAAGTGCTTTACATGATATGAAGTCTTTTTTTCTTTCATTTTTAGCGTGTAATATCTCTGTGAATTATTATTGTTAGGAAAATAATCATTCCTATCTTCAACTCTATTTCTGAAATTAATCTCCCCTCTCAATATACCAAATTGAAAATGGGAATATTCTATGACTGCATATTGCAATTTTGGGAAAAGTATTGATAGAAGATTTTGGAAAAATGTCAGAGATTCTTTTTTCTTTTCACTTTGATACTTTTGTTGAAGTATATCATACATAAAAAAGACACAATTCCTCAGTGCATAGATTTATCAATTTCATACAGTGAATACATCTTTATCTAGCACTGGGATATAGGAATGCGAATATTAACAGCATCCAAAAAGTCTCCAATTTGTACTCATCTATTTTTTAACCTAATTTCTAATATGGGTGAACTTGCCTTTTTAAAAAAAATATCCAATAATGGGAACATGATCTTATTGTAACTTGCTTCTTTTGCTGAAAATATCTGATATCCTTCCATATTGTTGGGGATAGCTGTCCTTCATTCATTTTCTTTTTTATTTGTTTTAATTAGTTACACATGATAGTACAACGATCTTGACATATCATACATTTGAATCAGATAGGATATAATTTCTCATTTTTCTGAGTGTACAGGTTGCAGAATTACATTGGTCATGCAGTCACGTATTTCCACATTGTGATTCAGTGTTTCACTACACCTTAATTTATATGCTCATACAACAGTTGGAAGGGATTTGTGTTGTTTCAGTTTGGGGGTCTCTTGTGGATACTGCCTCTATAAATATCCTAGTACATGTCTATTTTGGTATAAATATGCACATATTTATGTTAGCAATATTCCTAGAAGTTGAGTGAGTGGGTGATGATTTTCATGTTAGATTTTACTACCAAATAATTTTCTAAAGAGAGTGTTAACCATCTATTTACCAACAAGTCATGTATAATGAGGATCCCAATTACTCCAGATCTCTGAGGCTCTGCTTGTCAAAACTTAAGAATATCCTTTGCCTATTTAGTGAAATTTCATTTTGATTTAAATGTGTATTTCCCTGAAAAGAAACAAAGTGAAACACTTTAATATTTTTGACCAGGTACACATGCTTGTAATAAAGGAGTCTCTACTCAAGTTTAATTTTTTTACTACTGATCTTTTAATCATATTTATAATTTTTTTCATCTTTTGAAAGCTAGATCTTTGTCATATATGTATGTGGTAACTATCTTAACTTTCTGTGAATTTCCTTTTCACTTTCAAACTGATATTCTTAATCTTCATACAGTGCAGTTGATTCTTTATTTGTTATGGTGTGATAACTTGGTTAAGTATGTCTAGCTGATTTGAATAGTGATAAAGTAACACTATGATTGCCCCAGGCCCACACAACCACAAAGGCTTGTTTGTTACAGTAGGTAGCTTTTTTCTGACTAGTGCAATTGTCTCTAGTTTATCCTGCTGATGTGGATGATAGGTTGAAGGACAAGGAGAGGGTGATGGAAATGACAGAGCCAAACTAAATACTGAGATGAGACAAAGTATTCATTTTCTTAAAGGATCTGGATATATACTGGATTTTTCAAGTAGCTTCTATATCTCTAAAAACATAGATGAGGACATGATTCATGTCACATCTAGTTTTTGGAAGTAACCTAAACACATGAGGAGGGTTTCTAAAGGTTTCTGGATTTTTTTTTTTATTTGATGTTTGTTTCATTTAATTTTATGGTGTTTCTTATTCCTATTCACATACATATTTCCCTTTGCTTTCTCTCCAAATTGTCTGTAATATTTGGTAAAATTTCTTGTTTTCTTAAGAAAAACTGAGAGCAATTTAGGGATAATACTATGAAAAGATGGGGAGTTTTCACCTGGTGAAAACTTATTCTAAGAATAAGTTTTGTAGCTGCAAAAGCACTAGAGGCAATTTTCTGCCTTAGTATTTAAATAAAATGAGATAAGAAATTTAAGACAAAGGGCCAGCCTTTAAGTATGAAGATTATACTCAAGATTTATGCTAGGGATTACTATCCTATTGATTATTATTAGTGACAAAACACTATAAGCCTGATTGAAGAATATTCCGTATGGAGATAATAGGTGTAACTCTCACAGAGGTTCTTATTTTAGCTTTAAAACAGATTAAACCCAATACTAATTGTACTTATGTTATTGGAATGTAATCACTTATTGAGTTTATTTTCTTCATAAGTCAATAATTAATATTTTTCATTGCCCAGACTTGTACCAATCTTAGAAAAAAGGTAGAAGACTGATCACTTGCAATAAACCATTTACCACTCAAAAAAGTAAAGTAGAATATTCCTTTCTATTGTTGTTTTCATGTAATTGTATCCTGAGTTATAAATCCTTAATCTATGATTATAATGGTTTTTGAATGTAATAGGTGATTTCAATGCATGACATAAAACTAGATGTGTTTTAGCACATTTAAATTTAACCTCTCTCTCCATAACTCAACATTTAGATTATTATTCTGTTTCTGCAAAAAATTTTATCTTTGGTTAATCAATCCCAGGTTTAGTTGATGTGAACTCAATATTCCTATTAGTTCTGAGAAGAAAATCACAGTTAAGTCAGCTCTTTCAGGTTCAATGGAAACAAAGATTATTATACACACTCACAATAGAAGAATATGTAATAGAAGTATATATATATATATATGTTTATGTATATGTAATATATATATATATATATATATATATATATATATATATATATATATATATTATGGCAATACAGCATTTTCCTTGTTGAAGACTGAACTCAAAATATTGCAAAAACATTTTCCATTTCCCAGTAATTGAGTATATGCATAAATAACGTTTCAGATACTTTTATTTTTAAATAACCTCACCTTCTGGAATGGACCATAGTGCCTAAACATACACGTGGACTTTGTGGGTTCTTTAAGTCCAGGCATATCTTTTCATGGTACCTGAAGTGACCTTTGAGCTATACCAGAGTTTCATTTTTGCTGAGTTTCTTTTTCTCTAAGAATATTTTCTTCCTTCTGATTTGAGTGTTTAGGTATTTATTTATTTTACTGACCAAGCATGTTAATTTTTGTCTTGCTTAATTAATGGTGATATCCATATCTTTCTATAACAGTGCACAGGGAGCAGTGATCATAAGGCACTCTCACCTGCATGGCGGAGAGAGCACCAGGTGTTTATGTCAAATTCATTTGTACACGCCTGGTAGTATTCATATTTGTGGAAGCAAAGATGGTAGTCTGCAGTATGGGGTCATGTGTTTGTATTTTGGGTCAAGTGGATAATGGGATCTACTCTTTGTTGGTTAAGAGATGATTAAGAATTAGATTTCTCAGCTTATTTTTAGTTGGTATTCATTTACACTGAAAGCAGAGCAGCCCTTGAGATTTGAACTTGTTACTCTTTATATTTGTGTTTACTTTGACCTGAGCTAAATCCCTAGGATTCTGTAGCTTTGCTCTCTATGAATAGAAAGGTCTTCATATCTTACCATATGAGCATGCAATATTCTTCTATCTTTAGAAGTTATTAACACATTAAATATCACTTAAAGAAAAATCTATTTTGACTTATATAGTTAGGGTATATAAGAATGCACATAATCAAATATCCACATATTTCCAGATGATAAACTAAATTTCTAATTCTTGAGTTCTTCCACTGTAACATTACTCAAAAGCATGGTCCTATGTCACCTAGAGGCATCTATGAAGTCAAAACAATTTTCATGGTAGTATTAAGTACTGATCTTCTTTTATCAGCTCCTTCCCTCTGTATGTCTAGTGGATTTGTCAGATACTGTATGTTATACGATGACAGCTAGAAGAGGGAGTTCTTGTGTTTCTTTAGAATTTTCCAAGTATAATAGGCTTTGCATATAAATATTTCTATATTTAAAGATCCACTTGGTGGGCTCTCATAGTACCTTTATGCTGCTGTCAGCTATCTTGCTATGACTTCATGTTATCCATTTTTTTCTTGATGGAATGACAAATAGGCTGCTCATGGTTACTCAGACTTGGATATTTAGCCAACACTTTCTTTAATGTGAATAAATTAACCTATATATTGAAAGAAAGACTGGCAGTGTCCATTCCATTGATAAAATGCAAGCTTTAAAGCAAAAATTATAATTTTAGAAAATTCATATCTGTCACCATAATCTTAAGAGCTTTCTATTTGTAGAAGGCTTTTCTGATGGGTAACTGGTGACATTAACTAATACTATTTTTATAGTATATCATAAACTTGGTTTACAATTAAAAGATTTATGCAGGGGTTGGGGTTATGACTCAGTGTTAAAGTGCTTGCCCACCATGTGTGAGGCACTGGGTTTAATACTCAGAACTGCATATAAATAAGTGAATAAAATAAAGCCCATCAACAACCAAAAATACATATAAAATTTAAAAAAAGATTTATGCAACTTCTGTGATCAATGAAATGATCAAGGACCATTGAATGATCATAAATGACCAATGAAATATCCTATTAAATCATACAAGTATAAAAGATCCATTCTAAATGTATATACTTCAAAGGATTTTAAGGAATCAGTAAGAGAAGTTTAATGATATAGTTTAAACTTTTACATTGAAAATAACCTTTAAGAAATATCACTTGTCGTTTTTTGTAGTATTGAAGAAATATACCTACAGTGATATGAAAAGTATATTCAAATACACTTTGTTTTTCTAATTACATATTTGTGAGGCCAGATATTCTATATAAACTTCAACATTCAACATTTTGAATTGACAAGCAGATACTGCATCTTACTTTGGAATGCATGAAGAAGATATACAAACATATAAAATGACACCATTTTCCACAGTTTTTTTTTATACCATGGAAAATACAGATATTTTTATAAAACACATTCTATACATTGATATATTGCAGGCTTACTCTTCTGACGTAAAGGCTAAGACTATATATATACTCTCAATTACTTGACACATAAAAACATGCATCTATTGGATACCATGTTATATCTCAATTCATGTACTTATTATGTAATGTTCAGATCAGCATAAGCACATCTATCTTCTTAAATATTTGTCATTTTGTTGTGCTGTAAACATTCATTAATGATATTGTAGCTTTTTTGAAAAGAAGATGCATTATCATCACCCATTGTCACCTACATGCAATAGAACATCAGCTATTATTTCTCTTAACTGTAAGTTAGTCTCCCTTGACCAAGTTTCCTCCATTCCTTCCACCATTCCCTATTCTTCCCAGCTTGTGGTAATCATGAGATGATTTGTTTTTATTTAGATTCCATACATATGTAATATCATGCATTTTTTTTCTTTCCGTGCTTGTCTTATTTTACTTAACAAATGTTTTTTAGTTTCATCCATGATGTTGCAAATGACTCGATTTCATTTTTTGAGGTGAAATAGAATTTCATTATGCATATATACCATATTTTCTTTACCCCTACATCAGTTGATGGACATTCAGTTTGTTTGCATTTCTTAGCTATTGTAAATAACACTGCAATAAACAGGAGAGTGCAGACATCTCTATGACAAATGGAAATCATTTCCTTTGAACACATATACTCAGTGATAATGAAATTGCTGGGAAATGGGAGATCTATTTTTAGGGATTTTAGGAACCTCCTTCTGTTTTTTTTTTTTTTTCTTTTTTTTTTTTTTGGTAATGGCTATCCTAATATCCTAATTTATATTTCTACCAACACGGTACAGTGATTTCCATTTTTGACCATTCTTACCAGCACTTTTTATCTTCAGTCTTTTTAATAATGGCCATTTTGAATGGGGTGAGGTGATATCATGTGATTTTCATTTCCCTTTTGCTTAGTTATGTTGAACATTAATTCATGTACATGTTGGCCAATTACATATCTTCTCTTGAGAAATGTTTATTTAGATGTATTGCTCATTTTTACTGTGTATGGATTTTAATTATTTTAAAGCTCCGTACATATTCTAGATCATAAGCCCTTGTCAGATATATGCCTTACAAATATTTTCTCCCATTCTGTAGGTTTTTACTTCACTCTTTTAAATGCTTCCTTTGCTGTATAGAAACTTTTGAGTTTGGAAAAATTTTATTTGTATTTGCTTTTGTTTCCTGTGTTTTTATAATATTATCCCAAAACTTCTTACCTAACATCCAGAAGTATTTCCCTATATTTTGTTCTAGTTCATAGTTTCTTATATTTATGTTCTTGGTACATATTGAGTTCATATTTTTGGGTGTATGATTAGAGGTAGGTAGGGGTTCAGCTTCAGTCTCTGCATGTGGATATTCAGTTTTCCCAGGAAATTTTATTGAAGAGACTGTATTCTCTCCAATGTTTATTCTTGGTGTCTCTTAAAAATCAGTTTGCTAAAAGTCAGTGGGTAAAGTGCTAAATTTTATGTTCTGTTCCATTGGTCTATGTGTCTCTTTATATGCCAGTACCATGCTGTTTTATTATTATAACTCTGCAGTATATTGAATGCCACAAACTTTGTTTTTGTTTTGTTTCTTATTATTTTTTTCCCCTCAGAATTGCTTTGGCTGTTCTAGGTCTTTGTGGTGCCACAGGATTTCTTTTTTTCTGGTTTTGTGAAGAATATCATTGTTATTTTGACAGGAATTGCATTGAATGTGTAAATTATTTTGGGTAGTGTGGACATTTTAACCACTTTTGTTCTTCAGATATATGAAAAAAATAATGTCTTTCCATTTTTATGTCCTTTGAATTTCTGTCATCAGTGTTATGGAGAATAAAGGCTTTTACAATATTAAATCTATAATTTCTTAGTAAAAATTTTAGACATTACTAAGTTATTTTGCTTTAGAATATGCTTAATGTGGTATAATCATGGAGGTTTATATGGTTAATTTATGCTTGTTTTTAAATTTTTTTAAAGTTAATATTTTGTAGATACACATGAAGGTAACTCTGTGGTATATTCAAATATTTATATATGTACATAGACAAGTTAGGTTAGATTCATTCTATTTTTCTTCCCTTATGTCCCCCTTCTTCCTTGCTCTTCAATCCCCTTCCTCTACCTCACTGATCTTCCTTCTATTTTGAAGGAATCAGCAGCTATATAAATAAGTGAATCAAAGCCTATTGGAGTTCTTATTGTTGTGATCAAAAATCTACAGAGATTATTTACTATCAAATTTCTGGGTGATTAGGAAAAGTTATTTACAGTGTAGAAATAAAAGTATGGGCAATATATTCTTTTAAATTTATACTGAAACATTTGCAACAGATTATTTAATGGCCCAGAGAAATGTACCTGTTTGATGCTGCTGTTAAATAAAAGCCTTACACTCATAAATTCCATGTAACCATGTAGATATTACCCAATAGAATTGCAAATATTTTCTGTCAAGTGGAAAAATAAACTCAAAGGTTATATACTGTTCTGCAGGTCATTAATCAGTTTTGTTTCTAACTCAGTAAGCTATTTTAGAACACCTTTCATGGTGGACTTACCATCATTCTTACACTGATTCTCATTTTAACCAGTTTATCATCTGACTGGTTCCCTTCTTCATTGAAGAGCTGAATAAAATCTTTGCTGTGTGTTCATTCTATATTTGCATGAAAATCATGTTTTTACCTTTTTGGAAAATATTAACACTTTTCTGAATTTGCATTTATATTTACTTTGCAAAAATGTTTAATTGCTTTATTACCTATGTGCATAGTGGTATGCTGAAGCCAGCAAGAATTGGCTCCAAAGAGCTAGTTGTTTGCGTTCCTTCCCAATTTCACATTCATATCCAACATGTCAGTAGGTAGAAATTGGCAATGGCAGAAATATGTGCACTACAGGAATTTGAAAAACTAAAAATATTTTTTTTTAATTTTGAAGAGGCAGTTTACCATAGCACCATTTTATTCATATAATTAAAGGATGCATTGCTTAATTTTGCTTGATTTTGAGCTTTAAAAAGGTCTCTTTTTTTCTCTAAGCATTATATTTCTTAGCATTATCTGTATATTTGCATCTATCAATAATTCATTCCTTTACACAGAAGAATAATATACAAATGTGAATGGTTCCTTCATCTACTGTTTGTTGATAAACTTTTATGTTACTTCAAGCTTATGTTATTATACACATTATTGTTTTTATACCTTTAAACACCATTGTACATTTTTATAAAATCCTATAGTTTATCAATTTTAATATTTGATTTTCTTCATTTTAATTGATCTGTGGGACACTTCACATTAGAATAGAATATAAATGTATTTCCATATATTTGTAAATTCATATATATTTCCATATGTTAAATATACATATACATAATATGCATATTTTGTATGAGCTCTATTTGTTGCAAATAATTTCTCCTGCTCTATGATTTCCATTTCTATTTTCTTAGTGGGTGGTTCTTTTTCATTTTTTATTTTGGCAGTACTGGGGAGTGAACCCAGGACTTCACCCCTGCTTGGCAGATTCTGTACCCCTGAGCTACATTCCCAGTCTCAATGATGGGTTTTTGATCATTCTGTTTCTTAACTTTAATGTACACTAGCTTCTTGTCTCTTTCTTTTAAAATTAAAAAAATTCTCCCTTTGACTATTCTGAAATTTAAAAAATGTATAAAATATCTTATTATTATTTTTATATTATTTTGTATGATTAGAAAACTTGCCAGCATTTAGTCCTTTCAAATAATCTGGAGATCAAGTTTAATTTTTTCCCCATGTTATGGTTTACATATGAAGTGTCCCCCAAGGTCTTATGTGTTGAATGCTTGGTTGCCAGCCTGTGGCATGACTGGAAGGTGGTGGAACCTCTAGGAGGAAGTTAAATCATTGAGGATGTGTGTTTGAAAAGGGCATTGGGACCTTGGTTCTTTTCTCCTTCTTTGATTTCTGACAGATTTGCTCTATCACAGGCTCCCTATTCTAATGTTCAGTCTCACCACATACATCCAGACTGACAGGGCTAAAAGATGATGGAGTGAAACCTCTGAAACCATGAGTTCAAATAAACCTTTCTTATTTTTCAGTTTATTTTCTGAAGTATTGTGTCACATTAAAAGAAAGCTTACTAACACACCACGTTTGGATAACTTTACCATACCTTTATTGGGAAGATTGTTATTTTGTTGTCATTGTGCAGTAATATATATGAGACTACACATTGGAGTTTTTTATTCAGTACCACTTTCTAGCTTTATATGCTTATTCCAATACCAGCTTGTCATATTTTACTTTATAATTAATGTAAACATTAAGAAAATAAAGACTGCTCATCTTATATTTGCTCTTTGAATATTTTGGCTCTTGTTGGTTTTTACTCAAAAATAAATGTTAAGGTTAATTTTGATAAATTCCCAAGCATTTACCTTGTTTTTTTTTTTTTTCTTTTTGATACTGGGAATTTAACTCAGGAGCACTTACCATTGAGCTATATCTCCTGTCCTTTCCTTTTTTATTTATTATTCAGGCAGGGTCTTGCTGAGTTGCTTAGTCTGGCTTTGAACTTGCAATCCTCTTGCCTCAGCTTCTGGAGTCACCAGAGTTAAAAGTTTGCACCATGGTGCCCAGCTATATTGGATTTTTAATAAGATTATGCTAAATCTAAGTTAGAAGAGAAGCATAGCCTTCAAAAATAATGTCTTCCAACTAATAAATCTGATAATTCAATCTCTCAGTGTATAAGCCTTTCAGTTATATAGGTTCCAACAAGGGAATCTCTCAAGTTGTTTCCATGTTTATAATATTTGCAGCTACTAAAAAGAGTATATGTTTTATATATTGTTTTTATATTTGTTAATGCACAGAATTTTCTTATTTGTTTTTAGATGTTTCCTTCATGTTGTTCCCATATACCACAACATAAAGAGAACATTGTAGCTTCTGTGTTTTCCTAGAGAGAACTGTATACAGAGGTTAGCAATATTTGGCATTCTCAATCAAGAACTGAAAACATTGCAAGTTTGTTAGGGTGGAGCAATCAAATTCTAAGTCTAAATAAATAGGGTGATGTGTGTCAGAAGGTAAACAGTAATATGCTATGCAGAATGTCTCAGAAATTATACATTGGTATATAATAAATTTCAAAGAATTTCATGAAAATCACTTTTAAAAAAATTATTTAAGAACCTGCCAGTTTTCTGTCCTTGAAGGTAAATTATATGTATAGTATATTCAAACTTCAATGAATGCAGATATCATATTTGTTCTGATCTATTGTTGGTTTATAAGTCTTTTAAGTTTCATCTTATAACTCAAAGGAAATTTTAGGGAAAAAAGATTTACTTATAGTCTTCCAAGATTAAAGTTAAATATATATTCTGGTCATGGTGGCACATACCTGTAATCCCAGAGACTTTGGAGGAAAGAGGATCATGAATCATAGGCCAGCCTTAGCTACTTACCAAGGCCCTAAGAAATTTAGTAAGACTGTGTCTCAACATAAAATAAAATAAAATAAAATGGGCTGGGGGTGTGTCTCAGTGGTTAAGCACCCTGGATTCAATGCCCAATATCCAAAAAAAAAAAAAATCAAAGATATTTTATGTATTCTAGGTAGTTGTGATGTTTAACAACAGCAGCTTTAAAAATTATTTTAAAATGAGCTATGTACAAAACTTTTACAATAGTTCCTAATTGAGTCCTTCAGTCTAAGCAGTGCACATAAAACAGATTTACTAGGGGCAAAACAGAGATCACTTCACTCTCTTAATTTAAAGATGAGGCAATTGAGACCCAGAAGTATGAACTTATCAGGGTCCAGAAGTCTATGATGAATATTTTGAGAATATATTGGATAAGTTTAGGAGGCATTGCAACTACTTTTAAAGATGGAAATCATCACCACGTGGGCATGAGAAGAAGTGCATTTCAGGAGAGAAAGCAAGTAGAACAGATGTTCAAAGATAACATAGTACAGGAGTACACCTGGGAGAAACAGATTAGTTCAGCTTGAATAGAATAAAAGTTGCATAGGAAAAGTAGAGAGAATTAACGTACGTTGAAACATTATAAAAAGCTTGAATATAGAGCTAAAGAATGATAACTTTTACCTTTTAGTTCATGATTAAAAATTTACATGAAAAGGAATGAAGTATCCAATTATTTATCTTAGTCTTCAATTCAGGTGACTGCTTTTCAAGTTCAAATGAATATAAATAGTTGGAGAAGAAGAATTTAATTTTTTTTTCATTTATGAAGTATATATTGTATCTGTAAAGATAACGATGGCACTACGGATCAAAAAGTCTTCACTGATAAAGAGATATAGAGCTTATTTTCTAGTCGGGATTGGGGTGTGCTTCAATGAATCAGTGAACAAATACAAAATCAACTAAAGGTAAGGTAATGGTGAGTGCAATCACAGGATGATATAAAAGAGAATGGCTGAGGAGATGCTTTTTATTGAGTAATCACGGATGATTTCACATTGCTGTGAGGTATATTGAAGATAAGAACTGAACAGCATAAATGGTCTGAGGCAGAACGTTCCAGGAAGAGGAGACAGCCACCACAGAGACCAGGACATAGAAATAAGTTTGGCATGCTTGAGTCCCAAATAAAGGTGCAAGAAAGGTAATGGCACAATGTGGAGCTAGAACTTACATTAGAAAGCCTTGTAGGCTAATGTTAGAGATGAGAGTTTTACTCCAAATTGGGTAGAATGTCACGGAGAATATCAGTATCTTCCAATATATGTTTTATGAAGATCACTGTGAATGTTATTTCAGAATTATTTTGTAGGATAGTAAGGCTAAAAGGAAGGAGTATACTCAATCAATTCTTTCAGCATATCTCTTCAAGATTAAGCAAATAACATTTGACTGTGCATTAAATATGAGAAGTGATGGAAAGAAATAAATCAAGGAAAATTAACATGATTTTCATTTAAGCAAGTAGGGTGAAAGGCATTTTCTCCCTCCTCTCCTTCTTTTGAGATGATAAAGAATAGGAAAACATTCACATCAAAATAAATACATTAGTTATTTCTTGTATATAAAATTTGAGATCCTTATTAAAGAGGAGATATCAAGTTACCAAAAGTTCCCAAGTGAAGTCTTGGCAAAAGATGTCAATCTGAAAGTTTTTGGTATATATTTGTTACTTAAATCCATGGACACGGAGGGTATTGCTGAAAGTGTGATTTTCATCAGTGCATTCTCACATTTCCTTATCTCAGTGTCAGCATCTGTACACAGTTGATGCACCTATCATTCACTAATGCTCATCCCAGTTTATCTAGGTGCCTAATTGTTAATTACTGCAGAGTTTAACAAGATTGCTAGGGGACAGCTACAAAACAAGTTCAGTTAAAAGCCATTTGCTGAAATATCTGAACTGTAATAAACATTACATGCTTACTGGTGTACTAATAAAGGTCTAGTTTTTCTGAAATAATTTAATTGTTTCCCCAGAAAGAGTTTAATAAACATTTGGATTAAATTGGTAGCTTAAAAATACTCTATATAATCAAGGCTGCCACAGGAAATGCAATTGTGGCTACCAGGAGTAAAAGTGAGTAGTGATCAGTGTTCAAAAATGTAAGAGATCCTTGGTGCTGGATAATTAATTCATGCAGGGTCAGGAGTCAGTATTCAAAGATCAAGATTTAAAGCACATTATTATTTAGGTCACTTTCCTCTCTTGATTTGCTCCAGATGCAGAAAATATGAGGTGAGAATATGGTGGTGGTGGTTTTCTTTCTATGGCATTGGGAAAGAAAATAAATTTTGCTAATAAAATTGCCCAGACTCAACCCCCTACTGACCTAGATTTTAACTGCTACTGCTATTGTGTGGATTTTTATAGATAACTGGCCCATTGATAAACAAGATATCACAAATATAACATGAAAGATTTAGCATAACAAAGACAGTTTAATTCTGATTCATCAAACTTTAAAATGTGAGGTTTTTTTTTTTGCTGTTTTTCTCAGTGACTTTAGCAAGGTATGCATGCAGCTTATGAAAGGTAGCACAGGCTGTGTACAGATGTGCAAGGCTTCAGTAGGCTTCTTTCCATTTTTGAAAAGTTCTGTTGTACACTGTATGAAAATATTTTAGGCAACTTGGTGTGTGTGTGTGTGTGTGTGTGTGTGTGTGTGTGTGTGTGTTTGAGGACAGAGGATTTTTTCCATAAGTGAATCTGCAGACAGGATTAGAACATAAGACAATTGCTGAGTAAATGCTGTTCATATTGGCAAAAGTCTCTGTTGTGCGATAATCATTTATGGAGTGCCTCTTACATATTAGTTACTATATTAATTAATATGCTTTGTCCCATGAAGTCAATAATCCTGTAAGATAGGTCATAACACTGAGCTTACTTTTGAGATTCAAAAATATCCAAGCTCAAAAAACAGCAGTAAATAAGTAGTAAATAACTGAGCTCGAATTTGAATTCAAGTCTAATGGAATCCAAAGATTTCCAAAGCCTACCTTTTTAACCATTATGTGTTGTGATAAAGTATATATTTTGACAAGTGTAGAGTAAAAGTCATGCAGAAAATTTGGCTGCATGATATCCATTATACCTGTCTATTCCTTTTTTTTTTTCTTTCCCAATACCCTTTGAATGCTCTTTATTTATGGCAAAGGGCTATTATCCAAGTGGGACTAATCTAATCACATGAGCCCTTAAAATCAAAGGTAGAAAGGGAAATCAGGAAGACACAAAGTGTAAAAAGAATTTGATGTGCCATGGCTGGCTTTGAAGATAAAGGAGCACTGTGAGAAGAATTGTAATTGGCCTGAGGGGCAGAGAAGCCCCTCCTTCCCAACTGACAAAGAAAGGAAATGGAGACTGGTGCAGTAGTCACAAGGAACTGAATTCAGCCAGCATAAATGATTGGGAAGAATATTCTTTCCCAGAGACTCTAGAAAGGAATAGGCCTGCTGAGACTTTGATTTTGATCTCTTGAGATTCTGAGCATCCCAGCTGAAACTGCCTGGATTCCTGATCCACAGAGATAATAAATCCATGTTTTTTTTTTAAGCTGCTGAGTTATTTGTATGAACTGTCTACCAAATCTAACACAGGGAAAAGACTGCCAGTACACCACACCTTAGCTTCCTTTTGATGATTAGTCAAGGTGATCATTAGGTCTTCTCTGGGAACCAGGGATAAGATGGGGTCACAAGAGACTTTCAGTGCCCTGCAATGTATATGGCAAAATAAAGTTTTATTTTGACCCCTTTTAATGGTTCTCAGGATCTATACTGAAATGAAATCTTGCTTCCAACATTTAATAATCCTCATTTGATTACTGTGACATTTGTACTGAATGAGGTCAGTAATTGTCAAAGGGAAGGTGGGGAGAAAAGTTGACACAATGCATCTCTTACTTTTAAGATGAATTGGAAATACATATGCATACTTGATAAATCCATAAGAAATATCTTCATTTGATTATGGTCATAGTTTATTAAGTTAGACTCCCACTATTAAGAAATATGCCGTAAGAAGAAATCAGGCAGTTTTCCATTTTAGGACAAATTACAATGAGTAAAGACTTTATAAACTAAATGATTTTTGCCTCAATCTCCACAATTTAATATATACGTACAAAAAATCTTGAAATATTGTAAGCTACTATTCCTTTTTTGCAAATGTGTATATGTTGTTTAATCTTGATATGTCCTTAGTAAAATGCTATTGTGAAAGGAAGGATCATTTGCCTGAGTGGCTCACGGCAATAAAAGTAAAATGAATTTCTTATTCATGCTAACATTGCTCCATCATTCTGTCCTCAACATCATTTACACTGTATCAGAAATGTTAAAAGAAATGGGGAGTGGCAAGGGACTTCCCATTAGATGAGAAGAAAATAGGCTCAAATGAAAATATTGGTTTTAACATGAGTGAGCCCTCAGAAATTATGACTTTAAAAATTTTCAGCTTTAATGACACCCCTTTGCCTCTGGTAAGTATGCATTAACAAGGATTTCTTTTTCATCTTTTGCTCCATAAACTTTTGTACCCATGTTATACCAGTGACTTCCCTGGGGAGAATGATTCAAAAACCTGAAAATGGAGGCCCAGAATATTCGAGGCTTGGACTGGGAGTGTCTTTTATTCTATCACTGTAGTATTCATAACAATCATACCTAACTGAGAGAGTGTTACCTTATTATTTCCCTTTGTTAAGAGTTTTGAGACTAAAGAGGGTGAAGTGGAAAATAGTCATTTTTTTTCACTTTTGTTAAACATGAATGCAAGGATGTGTTAACAAGCTCAGAATATTTTTAGTTAGTTAAACCAAAAGTATTTAAACTCCTTTAGCCTTTAATCTTTACTGGATATCCATTAGTTGTTGGAGACTTCTTCAGTTACCTCAGTCTTCCATATAAAATATGTGGATGATAAATAATGATGCATCTTTATTGTTAGTGGACTCTGGGCATACATACAATATACTTTATTCCATTCTCTCTTGACTACAACTCTGTATAATAAATGCTAGTTTCAAACAAAATATAACAAGTTTTAGAGAGAATAAATGTTTTGCCTAAGATAAAAAGTCAACATATTTCAGAGCCCTGATGCTTGATAAATTTTGGTGAGTAAATTAATGCATGTTGATCTGATCTTTATAGGATCCCTCTATTCACTTCTATTATGGCTGGAAAGCCATTGAAATTTATGATTTTTTTAATTGACATTTCCAGAAAATGCCACTAATTAAATTTTTATTATATTTTGCTTTCCATGTTCATTCCATAACTAGGGCACAAAAGATTACTTTTATACACTTTAATTCAGACTTTACAATGATCTCTCTTTACTTTTTATCTAGAATCAATTTTTGCTGCTTGACTCTTGACTACTTTGATGATTAAAATAGATTCTTTTAAACTATTTGACCTATACTGCCATTCTACTTATATATTTATGACTCATTATTTTTCTAAGTATTACACTTAAATTCAGCTGACTTATTTAAATCCTTAACATATCAATAGGAAAAAAATAAAACAATTTGTCTCATAATTACAAATATAATAAAACATAAAACTCTAAATAGGACAGTATGTATTTTACTTGTTTAAGTAAAATTTTTAGAGTTTTAGTTTTTTAGTTTGTATCTGTGAACTAGTAATTTAACAAAATTCAGTATGACTTTCCATCATATCTTTTGGTAAACCTTAAAAAGCAAGGATTTCTAATTGGATTCACAAAGCAAATAAAGCTATTCAAACTCATTTACCTGATACCATTGACATAAAAAAAGGCTATTTACTTATAATTTAGTATATTAAATAATATTGTAGAAACTCCAAAGAATACATATCACCTACAAGCATATATATGAAGTATGTATATATAGAGAGAATTTTTTCGTGTGTGTGAATGCCTTGCTTGCTTGCCATAAGTATGTGTTTCATTGTCAAATCTAAAATGTAGGTGGATGAACATCATTAAATGATTATCCTTGTTGGAAGAAATTTTATCAAAGTAGTTGAAACATTACAAATGATAAAAGGAGATTTTAGACTTACATAGATAACTGTAGAAGTTCTCAATTTTTAGCAATATCCATATTTTTATAAATAATGATAACTTTTCCAAGTATTGAATTTGGAATTATTTATAATTAGAGTACATGTTACAAGTCACCTCAGGGTTAAATACATTTCAATTTTCGAACGCAATTGTATGATTTTATTTTTACTTACTTTGGCAGTTAGTATAAATATTACAGTTAATTCCAAAGGACTGTTGAAATGTAAATTATATGAGTTGGCTTAGTATTAGCTTGAGACATCCAGCTCATTGAAAATATTTGTACAACAGTAATTTTCACCATAGGTTACCCTAAATTTGTGTTATTAGCAGTTTTTGTGTGAGATCTCTCTAGGGCCATTAAAAATCTTTTTTATAAGTGAAATGATCAAATATGTAAAAAATAGAAATAGCAGAAAAATAAAGCACTGTTCGCTTTATTTTATGAAAAGGATCACCTTTTCCTAATTTGTTTTAAGCATTCCTCTCTCCCAAAACTAACTTCCTTCCTTCCTTCCTTCCTTCCTTCCTTCCTTCCTTCCTTCCTTCCTTCCTTCCTTCTCTTCCCCTCCCCCCACCTCTTTGTTGCTATTCAATAAACAGGACATTATTGAGTAAATTTAGTCCTGAATATTTTTTCATATTATCTAACATAAAGCCCATATATAACTTTTTCTAGGTGACTTACAGAGTTTATTTTACAATTGCCAGGTTCAAATCAGCATTCCAGCAAGTTCCAAATATTACATTTCTTCAGTATGTTTCTTAAGTCTCCTTTACTTTATACTATAATAACGTTCTTTCCACCTCCCCTTCATTTTTTCTTGCAGTGCTTGAGATTGAGCCCAAGTTCTCATATGTTCACAATGTGTTGCAATTGTGAGCTACACCCCCAGATACCTCCTGCTAATTTCTAAGGTTTTTGTATTAAGAATCTTCACAACCTTTACTTGACTAATGGATTTTTCTATGTATGTCTTAACTTGTTCCTCTATCCCTTTAACTTTGGGAAGTTTGGCAATTAGATACAGAAATTTGATTAAGTTTACATTGTGATTTTTCAGGCTTGTTTAATTATATGTGGCCATCAGCACAGCATCACTTCATGGGGTACATATTGCCATTCTTCATTTGTGATGCTGAGATTTAAAAGGTTTCTAGAGGTATCATCTTTCCTTGCCCCAGCCCAACTTTTTATGTAGGGTGCTAATGCATAATGGACAACAAATATGGAAAATAACCTTGCAAAATTTTGACTCTTGACTCTAAAAACTTGGACAAGTTATTTCATATTTCAGTAAAGCTTAATTTATTTCTAGTGAAGAATGAATACTGAAAATAATTCACTCTCAACTTCCCAGGGATATTACATGCAAAACAATGGCACATGGACTCTATAAGCATTTTCCATTTTCATTATCATGGTTGCTACAATACAATGTTATGACATTTCTAAGAGGACAGATTTTAATATACATAGTCTTTTTCTCCAACTCATGCCTCCCCACTCTATGATTAAGCACAACTTTGGATTTCTAGGGATCTTGAGTTAGAAATAATTTATCTTAATGCTGTGAGATGGGTGAATACAGGAATGGATCAATACACATAGGAGGAAAATGCAAAATAAATATTAATGATTCAGTAGATATAAAAACAAAAAGTTAGAAATAATTAGAAGGTATTTAATACCCCAGTAATCACAAGAAATATTGGAATCTCCTCTACTCCCCATCACATATAAGAGTAGATTTTGAGTGGTTAGAATTTAATCTCAAAGATAAAAGACAAGATGCACCCAGTACACTGGAGAAACTCAGACACAGATATGTTCACAGGAAAATTGACATCAGTGACTGTCACTCAGCGAAATGGTTTGAAACCCTTAATTTCTTCTTAAACTGGGCAGTTAGAATTTGCATTTGTAGACATAAAGTTATACAGCGTTTCTAATGAAAATAAAGTTACTAAAGCGAAACCACATTTACAAGTGCTAGTGCATAAAAACGAAGTTTCCCTGCTTCCAGTTTAACAAGGAGAAGGAAAAGTTGAAGGGTTGTGTGTTTAAGGGTTTCTTAAATTATTTCTTAAATCATTTCTTAAATAATCTTCAGATTGAGAAATGTTACTGTTCTGTTTAAATTTCAAAGATTAAAGAGGAGAAAACATTGGTAAAATTCTGTTTTTTATTTTAATTTTTTTTTTTTTAATTTTTTATTGTGGGTTGTTCAAAACATTACAAATTTCTTGACATAACATATTCGACACTTTGATTCAAGTGGGTTATGAACTCCCACCTTCACCCCATACACAGATTGCAGAATCACATCAGTTACACATCCATTGATTTACAAATTGCCGTCCTAGTGTCAACACTGAAGAGCAGGTACTTCTCAAATGGAAGTATCTGGGTTTCTGAAAGATTTCAAGAGTATTTACAATAATTACTTCATTAAATCTCCAGGGCAATGCTGTGTGTCTATAACAGATGAGGTAACTGCTCCAGGGAGCTAGAAGCTCACCAAGGTCTCACTACGTGGCTTTGTCACCCAAGAGTTGATTTCAAACCAAAGATTCCTGACTGAACTTGCAGTGATGTTATTATGTGCTTTCAATGTGCCACTCTTGATCTTGAAAATAATGACAGGTAGATTATCAGAAGAAAGAAAAAGTGTCCACAACATAAATTAGAAAACAAGAGATAAAAACATAAACTATTAAGACATATATTAAAAAAACAAGGCCTGGGGATACAGCTTAGCACTTAAGGACCTGCCTAGCGTGCTCAAGGCCCTGGGTTCAATTCCCAGTACTATACCAAAAAGAAAAAAAGTAAAAAAGAAAGAAACAAAGAGAGAAAGGAAGCATTGCATGAAAAATAACTATCAGCTATAGCCTTTATATCTTTTAAAAAGTTAGCCTGTCATCATAAATTTATTTTAATATTTTCAATAATAGATTTTTTTTGCAAAAAGTAAAAATACTATAAAAATATTCCATAATATTTTAAGTATTACAATTACTTTACATTAGTATATTTTTAATACGATATAACTTAAATATTTATAATTCATAAAATGTAATATGGTGTATGAATATTGTTTTGATGGAAATAGAATTTCCAATTTTTATCCCTTTGTAAGACAATGTTCTTCAGATCATACCTGCCTTTGGTATTTCCAGAAATTTTCATTTTTCTGTATGTAACTCTTTCATGCTCTAAAGGAACATCTGTCAATTGAAATCTAATGTAAAAAAGTCAGAGTACATGCTTTCTTTTTGATTTGGTATATTACAAAGATATAGAATAAATTGCTCTTGAATAATAATTTCAAACTGTATTAACAAGAAAGACATTTTTGAAGTTTTCGCAGGGTTTTTCACAAATTGACATAAAACTATCTAGTGGAGTGGGTAATAATAAACTCATTGGTCTTGAATTTCAGATAGAATTAGTGAAATGACTTGTTAGAAATTTATCAACAGCTCCTCCACATGCTGCAGAGAATCACTGGTATTGTGGGAAGTTTTAAGAACTATAATACAGAGTTCCTGACCTAAAAATGTTTATATTCAAGCATGAACACAGGTTTTTGAATATACACATTTATATACATATATATATATATATATATATGTATATACACGTATATTTATATATGTTATATAAATATATAAGTTATATAAATAAATAAATAAATAAA
>NW_026000174.1:49626378-49631844 GCF_001458135.2 Marmota marmota marmota | reverse complement strand
ATATATATATATATATATATATATATATATATATATATATATTCATATTCTGAGATGTAAAGCATCTTTTATTAAGTTCTATATATTTTCCATTCCTCTAGTGGAAAAAAAATTATTTATGCAGGTGAAATCAGAAAAGATGCTTCCTAGTATCTAGCATGATGACTGGTACTTTTTTGAATATCTTTTAAAACAAATAGATTCATATAATAATGGCCATGTATAATCTGCTCATTGAGAGAACTCGGCTTCTCCTGGAGCCTGGGGCCTGAGCTGTGTGTTCAGATCACATCACTGAGTCTTTCTCACATTTCTGAAATCAATGGTATGAAATCCATTTCATTGATGGAGTAATTAAAGGTACAAAGATGGTTTCTTCAAATTCCCACAGACAGCAAGAAAAAAGTAAGATCCAGATATTTTTGACTTGAACATTTAAGCTCATTTTACTGAACTATTTGATGTTATCTCAGAGACTTTATTTAAATACATATTTTTAAAATTTAAATGCATCCAGGTGTTTTCAGAAGCTTCAATTACACTGATCTAAAATGTCTCTTTAAGGTCTATGTATGCAATCCTTGATAGGGACCCTTCAGAGAGAAAGAATTTGAGATTACAGCCCTCTGATTTTTTAAAAAAGCTAAGGAAAAAACTAGGATCTCAGGGATTTTCCCTATTTGAAACCAATCACTTTTTCCATGCTATGTTAGAGCAAAGAAGTAAGATATGACTTCAATCATCATAACATTTTCTTTTGATGACATACTTCAATAGCAAATGAAAATACACAGATAGGACTCATTAATATTAATAAAGGGGTCACATACTGTGTTCAAAACTCTGTTGCCTATGGCCTGTCTCCTGCATCATAGGGGACCCTGGAAAATGAATGTTGACTTAGTTCTGATTCCCTTGCCTCCTACCTGCCTGTCTGACAATACACTTTCCTTCATTCTTCTCTTTCTTCTTTTCTTCCAATATAGTTCAATGGTTTTATTTCACACTCTTTTCCACTTCTGGCCTATTTTCTTTTCCCTTCCTCTTATACCTTCTTTCTCTTCCTCTCTCCACCTCTCTCCTTTTTTGTTCTTTCTCTTTCATTCTTTTCCCCACCTTTCCCACCCCCTTCAATGAAAGCATCTCTCTCTCTCTCTCTCTTTTTCATTATACATAGTGTATTTAACAAGCTCTTTTTCTCCTTAGCTATTTCTATTTCTTGCTTGGGCTACTTTTAAATGTGTCTGTGGTAGATGATGGAAACAGCTGCATTCAAAAGGAAAGTTTCTGACAAGATAGATATGAAAAAACTTACAGCAATCACTTTCTCAGCTCGGGTTCAGCCAAAATTTGTTTTGGGTTGCTGATTGTTCTGTAGTAAAAACTGCCACCAATGAACAATACTTTCCATTCTTAGCACATTTAGAAATTATGTAAATTAAAAGAGGAGACAAGAATATTCTGATGTGTTTCAGTATATCTCTGTGTAATGACCACAGTTGTCCTATTTATCTCTTCAAACTGTCAGTATCAGAGGCATCCAATGTAGAGCCCAGATTAAAAAGGCAAATGAATCATAAATATGCTTCTTCATCCTCTCTGCAGATGATTGTCTAGCTTTTTGCCTTAGCTTTATTTGAAATATACATGTCTGGTGGAAGCTAATATGGGACTTGGAAGGGATAATGAGTAGGGAAGGCATCCATTCATAATGGGAGAGAGACTTTAAGTACTGAGGCTTTTAAATTACATTTTGGATATAATATATATAGAACTGTCTATATTTGGATTTTGAGTTATCAAAATGTCCATGAAAATAGCACAAAAATATATATAGTGGTTTAAAACTGAGTGCAATTTTCAAACCTAGAAGTGAATATTTCCTGTGTTGGCATGAACTTTTATCTTCCATAAATAAAAGTAGATTTTTGATACTAGTTTGATCTTGCCAACATGTGTCATTAAATAAACCACTAAATAGATATATATACTGACACCTATTGTACCTGCCTCCATGACAACTATCACACTTCTGTAATATCCCTTTCTTCTTAAAATATCTGTATGTATTACCCAGGATCCTGTAGCTATCTGCAAGGATATGTTTAAGGACAGCTTCAGAGAGTACTAAGACCCTTGATAAGCTTCCAGATTAAGTTTGGAATTGTTCAAATTGAATTTTAGTTGGAAAGACCACAGACTAGAAGATTTTAAGGAGATGATCTTTATAGTTTACTGTGAATTCATTGTATTCCTGTGATAACGTAGCTGCATTTTATTTTTGTACAATTTGCATCAGAAGTGTGATAAATGGTTGGATTTTGACATTAGTCTGGCAGTGACTTTTAATGACTTGTGTCACATCCTTTTGGATATATATCCAGCCCTCTTATGTTGTGTAGATAATTTTAGAACAACCCTAGCTTCTCTTAGAATTGGCAGGATCAAAATCTTGCACCCTCCAACAGTACCTTCCTTAAAACATCCTCAGGTGAACTTTTACTCCTTCCCTGTTTTGCTTTTCCAGATCTTTTACTCTTAATTTCTGGGAGAGCTTTCTGTCTACCTGCACCAGTGTCTTTGTATCCAGCTCTGTTCTTATGTAGATCCAGACGAATGCATGCCCTGTCAAATAGAAGAATCAGAATCTCAGTTAAATGATACTGTGTTCACAGTGATTAGAAATACCCCCAAATAGAATGGAAAAATGTATGATGATGCTTATTTAAACATATAGGAGTTAGATTAACTGTTGTTAAAGTCTACAGATCACGTCCCTGCCTGATGAAGGAGAGTGGGCAAGGATAGGGTGGGAACCAGTAACAAAAAAGCCGATGCTTAGGAAAAGATCATTACTGGGAGTAAAGCTAGGTACCAAATATTGGAAGCTCCATAAATGCAATTAATTGAAAACTTGGTTAGAGTTTTTCTCATGTAACTAAGAGTTAAATATGATTTCAGTTTAATCATAATTTAGAATTTGAAAGTAATTTCCACACTTTCTCACTGCATCTCTACTATCATACTTCCTGATTCCCAATCCCCTCCCACATCATGTGGACAGTGGTCTATGTAGAATAATATATCAGTTTAGTTTAAAAACTAGCGTCAGATGTCATGCATAGTTATATATATAGACACTGAAAAATTCTGAAAGACATAAGTTAAAATTTCATTAAGGAAGGATTTAGATGATTTTATAGTTTAAAATCTTTTGCCACCAATAATGTATGAAAATGACATAGTTAATATAAAAGGAATTGAATAGTTTTAGAAGCATACATATTGTGCATTTGTGTGAATTGTATTTTATGAAAATAATTCTGACTGAATTTTAAAAATGCTTGCAAAAATTCCAAAGAAATCGCCGTAGTAACTTCATAGAATTATCCATGTTTTACCAAATGTGTATTTTCTAACATTATGTTCTTTATTAGAGGCAGGCATGAGTTAGTTGCCTTTGCATCACTATGAGCAAAGAACCTGACAAGAACAACTTAAGAGAAATTTTGTTTAGGACTCATGTTGTCAGAGATCTCCATCCATAGATGGCTGAGTAAATTGCTTTGAGCCCATAATGTGAGAAGAGTGTGGTGGGGGCAAGCTGCTCCCCTCATGGCAGCAAGGAAGCAGAGCTAGGGAGAAGGGGCCACAGAGAAGATGCACCCTTTTAGGGTACACCCCCAGTGCCTTACCTCCTCTGGCCACACTACATCACACTATGCCTGCCTACAGTCATTCAGACCAGTTCCTGCTGTCACAATCCAATCACTTTACCTCTAAACATTCCTGTCTTAACACAGGAGCTTTATGTGGGACACCTCATATATAAACCTTCTGACTCTGAATCTCTGAAACTCATGTCCATTTCACAATGAAGAATGCATTTAATCTATTTCCAAGAGTTCTATCGTCTTAATAGTTACTGCTTCAAAGTTCAAGCCCCAAGTCTCTGAAGCTCATGACAAACTCTTGACTGTGAGCCTTTGTAAAAAAATCAAAAACAGCCAGGCATCATAGCGCACACCTATAATCCCAGAGGCTTGGGAGAGAGGAGGATCACGAGTTCAAAGCCATCCTCAACAACTTAGCAAGGTCCTAAGCAACTCAGTAAGACCCAGTCTCTAAATTTAAATACAAAAAGAGGGTCAGTGGTTAAGTGCCCTTGTTGGGTTCAATCCCCAGTACCAAAAAAAAAAAAAGTATCCAAAGAAAATTACATATATTCAAAATACAGTGGCACAGAGTAAGCATTCACATTCCACAAAGAGTGGAAGAGGGGCATAGAAAGAAGGGATGAGACCAAAACAAGAACAAAACGCAACCATGCCAACAAGTTCTCCGTCTCCACATATAACATCTAGGACACATGCCTACACAATGTACTTTCCAAAGAGTTTGGGCAACCCCAGTCTTTTGGCCTTTCCAGCCAGGCCATCGCAGGAGCAGCCTTTCAGTTTTCACTCTCTGCTGGAAGGAATTCTTAATTTGGTAGAGAGTGAAATTCCAAATTCAGTCTGTTTCAGTACCTTCCATACACTGGTAAAAGAATTAGCAGTGGAGAGCAAGGTGTAGTAATTGTAGAGGTCAGTGTCTGAGGCTGGCAAGCAGAGAAGCAAAATAAATAAAATGGATATGCAACCAGCAGGAAAGAGGGCAATGGAATCCAGCCAAGAAAATAGATTAATATTTTGGGAATTATCAATGTGTCTTTCCATTTTTCATTTTGTTTATATTCTCATTTTCCAGTTCATCTTGAGGAGTAATTTCACTTTCAGGGTTGACCCAGGAAGGCAGAGAATGTGTTAATATATGGAAATTTTACTGGTAACATTAAAAATAAATAGAGGGCTGCTATTTAACTGCCAGGATTCACAGAAACAATTTGTGAATCAACAATAGAAGAGCTTGTTATCCAAGATTTGAGAGGAAGTTGAGGATCATCTAAACCTACTCAGCACATCAAGAACCAACCCCATGTTCAAGTCATATGGCATGGATGAGAGCCCTCTTCTGTCTATAACAAGGTCAGAAGGCTAGCACTGTTAGTCATGATATTAAATCCCAACGCATTTTAGGTGATATATATTTGTCAAGTCAAGGGAACTCAGGGCAAAGAGCTTTCCCCTTATTTGATGTGGAGCTCTAGGAGAGAGTATTGCTGCTCTAGGGACCATCAATTAATGTTAACTTAGTGGTCCAGAGTTCTTAATTAAAAGAGTGGCTGAGGTTATCTATTTCCCATTCTCATATAATGTAAAGGCATCCAGTTTCTTCTAGGAACAACAGTAGCATAGGAATTATCTGGGTGATCACAGGATTGTCAAAGGGCTGCAGAGTTGATAGTTCAGGTTGGGGTTATGCATGTCACTCTCAAACCCAGAACAATGGGCAACCAGCAGTAAGCACTAACATGGAACAGGGAACGGAAGCAAATGCCGCAGCCAGGCTGCAGCAAAATAACTG
>NW_026000174.1:49546716-49626353 GCF_001458135.2 Marmota marmota marmota | reverse complement strand
GGGGGTGGGGGGGGGTAACAAGCAACTTGTGTACATTGATACAGCAGGAGTGGGAGCCATTTATTGTAGGACCGGAGGGGTATATATACATTACACACAGCTTATCTTAATTAACATAAACTAGATACAGCAGTCAACCAATAAGGAATCTCCACACTTAGTGGCTCGCTGGCGTTACTTCACAAACCACTCCCTCTGCAAAATGCCAGGCGCCATCTTGACTTGTTTACAGACTCAAACAAGCAAAATCACAGGTTATGTTAGTAACTGACATAAAAATGTACCCATGGTCACATCCAGGAGTCACCAGCCCATACGGCCATAAAACACACCTAAGTCAATATTAAGTGCCTCTTTATTTGATTGCATGCGTCTAATCAGCCTCCTTAGACCATTAGGTGCTGCATTGAATTGGATAAGGGGCAAAAAAGGAGATCTGAAAACCCGAATATTTATTCTCAAAGTACCAATCTCCCCAAAGCATAGCTCCAATTACAAAATTAAACTGAGCTGACCAGTATTTACCTTCCCAAAGTTCATTTTCCTTTTATCTTCTTGCAATGATGATGTGGAGTATAGAAGATATTCATGAGGATTACATGTCATTTGGGGGAAATGAGGAACTATATTTTTCTGCCAATATCAGAGTACTGTTCATAAATCTGCAATCCTAGAACAAGACATCTCAGTGCTACATATCTTACATACACTTTGAAGCACAGGCATGTTTAAATTTGTTCAGGCTTGAGTATGGATTAAATTCTCCCTTGGTTCTGTCAATTCATTGATTTGACATTGATCTGATTTGATTATGTTGAGATAGATGAAATCATCTCTAATATTGAGGAAGTAGACAATGCAAAGTAATTAGTCATAAAGCTCTTTTGTAATCCTCCAATAAAATGAACTCTGGGAAAATTAGCCCGTAAGCATAATATCTCCCATTTTAATTTGATTTCTGAGCTCCAGAGTTAGGAAGGCCATCAGTAAGATCCGTTGTTATTTTGCCCAATATAATTAGAGGGTCAGCAATTTGATCTTGCCTTGATGACAAAACAATTATCCATGGCATCCCCTTTCCCATTTAGGAAAAATAAAAGCCTGTGCTTACTTAGGTTTCTTTTCTAATTAAGTAGAGTTAGTTCTGGTTTCACAGGGGCAGAATGAGCAAAGCGTAAATGTCAAAATGAAGTTCAGTGTGACTAAAGAATATCCTAGGCAGGAGGAATCACAGCCATAGCAATCTTGATTCTCTTGGTCTCATGTTATTACCCCAGTTTCTCTGCATAAGCTTTCAGGCTTTTCTTTATCTCCAGGTGGTATGGCTACTGTTCTCCCTCCCATCTGGCCTGTGTATGCACTGTGAGCTCTCCAGCTAGCCTGGAGTATGTGGGTTCATTTTCCAATTTCCCAATTTCTTGATTGCCCAAGTTGGGAGTTTTTCAACAGAATTGAAAATGCTAAGAAAATAGAAATTGATGCAAAACATTGTCAAGTTTTAAAAGACATAGTTTTTAAAGAACAGAATTCTTAAAGCAGATTGAAGTCCTATCAAATTCTAATTGTGTTGTATCACTTTCTATGCATATGAACTTTCCATTTTATTCTCATTCTTTCCTGTTTTAGTTGAAGACAACACTTTCTCTGATGCAAAGTTAACTGAAATGTCTTTGGATAGGTGAATGTATCCACTCCTAGAGCCAGAGTTCCCAAGTATTAGGAAAACATCAGCATAGATATCTGTGTGACTTTGAGCAAATTTCTTAACCTTGCTGATTTTTTAATCTATATAACAGGAATCATACCAACCTCATAAAAATTTCCAGAAGATTAGTGAAATAATAAAGTATATCAAGCATTCACATGATACCTAACGAATAATTGAAGTTTGACAAAGGAGATACATTTTTTTTAGTATTATGCTTAATATCCTCAAGAAGAGATTCCCTTCATGATTTTTGTTCTTTCCAAGAAGTTATCTACTACATATTGACAGTATGATTAAAAGGTCAGTTTCACCTACTTTGGATACAGAGGCATTTTTAGTGTGCCCTTATAGCCATGTTTCCTCTGGGTCACTAGGTTACCCAGAAAGACCAGTCTTACCAAGTGAGCAGTATATCTCTTCCTCACAGAATGGCATTATCACTCCCACAAAGCTTCTCTTTTGTGCTTTCAGAATGGAGTAAAAATGACTAATCAGCTCTATATCCATTGAGATTGGGGACACTGAGATGGTTTTAAAATGTACTTGAAAATTCTTTGACACTCCTCCCACAGTGAGATAAGAATAATATCCTTATTCTTTAATCTGTATGAGGTTTTTGCAGCTTCAACCAACATAGCACAGCAAAATTGACTCTGTGGCTACTGAGGTTAGCAGATAGAAAACTTTGTAGCTTCTGACCTGTCCCAGGGAGCTCTGGGCTACCATAAGAGAATTTCAACTATTATGAGATAACCATGCTGTAAGGAAGTCCAAACCATATAGAAAGGCCACTTCCAATCCTAGAAGACATTTTCAGGTAGACAAAACCTCAAAATAATCCCAGCCCAAATGCCAGAATGTGTAAATGGGTCAGCTTCCAGATGAGTGTGGCTTCCAGTCAGTCAGTCGTATTCAGCTATTGGAGTCTTCCCATCTGAGGCCCTAGGAAATATAGGGCAGATTCAAACCATGTTGACTGTGCTTCATCCAGATCCTGACCCACAGAATCTGTGGGCATACTAAAATGGTTGTCTCATTCTACTAAGTTATGGGGTTTGTCACATAGTAATTTGTAACAGTAACAGTCTCAAAATTTAAGCACATCTACAGGAAGCAACGAGGTGATTGAACAACTATCCATTAAGGGGTTTCCAAAGACATATTGAGATGGTGCCAACAAGGGCTGGTAGTGGACAACTGGGCTCAAGGAACTGCCTCAGGGGAATTTGGCATGGAATTTTGAGAAATGATCTTTAAAAAATTCCAGATGGAGGTTTAGGGAACTAGTATAAGGGCAGGATCCAATCTCTAAAAAATAACATGTAAGACCTAAGCATAATAATCCAAGTAGTAAAAATATTTATCAGAGTCTGTACTATTTGAGTTAAAGATGATCTGTACTTTTTTTCAGTATTGCCAAAGTTCTTGATTATATTTAAGGTGCTTTCTCTGTAAGGTCCGTATGTTTGGATTGCATTAGAGTATTTTAAAAATATAAGTGATTTTCTGAGAAGATAATAATTCTTTCAGGTTAAGCATATATTTCCATCACCACTTAATACAACAACAAAATTTCAAAGCAAAATCAAAATTTCTCTTTCACACACATGAAAAATTCATATACAACTTCAAAACCAACATGTACACCTAACAGATTAGTCCTACTGTCACTTTGCAAATTAGATTCATTTGGAAATAGTGGCAGTTAAGGTTAGAAAACTTCTTCATTCTCATTGGTTTTCTCCGCTTGGAAGAATTTTCATCAAGACCAAGCATTTCACTTGAAAAAATAATAAAAAAAATGAGCTGCTTTCTTTAATCTGATTTGTGTTCAATAAGTGCTTTTCCTAATATATCATTTTAAATTGATTAATATATATTGTCATATACACACATGAAAGCAACATAGAAACATTTACCCTATCTTACTTTATCCTCAAATTTGAAACAACCTACACCTCATTAATTCCATATTAAATTAAAGAACATAGTTCTTTGGTGAGAACTATTAAATTCTCTTCTGTTCTGCATTTGCAGGTTTCAGCTTAAACATTTCATCAATGAACATTTGGACTATAACTGGCAACATTTTACTACTTGCTAATATCTCTGTGATACAAAAATTTGTGTCCAGGGGCAGAATTCTTTCTTTCACTTCCTTCAGGAAGCACATCAAGAAACATGTCACCAATGTTCTTCAATTGAGAAACAGTGTGCTAATTTAAAGAACTTATTGTGTAGAGTATCTTGGAGTAATAGGGGGTTCCACTGAGAATTGTGGGCATTGGGAAGCTAAAGACCTTTTTGTAAACATCTAAAATATTTAATTAAGAAATAAAATTTTTGTATATCCACTGTGTATAATATGATTTGATATATGTATATATTTGGTATAGATTACTGTGGGAGGCCAACCTTATGGGTGACTGAGTTACACTCCCCAGCTGGGTGCTGAGGCACTCAGTCACAGAAATGGGTGTGTCTTGCTACAACCCCATGGGTGAAGCTATGCTCACCTGTTCCTGTGTAATATAACCCCTTGCCCTGTTTAGGATAGAATCTTCCATGGAAGTGCCTTGTGTGTGTCCCCTCCTCTTACTGTGTCCTTGGGTGTGGCCTACCCAGGTGTCAGTCAACCTGCTGACAGTGGACATCATGAAGATAGACTCAGCCCCCTGAAACCTGACCCCTTGCCTCATTAGAATAACTTCTCCTCAATAAAAGGGGTCAGCACGTGCTCTCTCTCTCTCTCTTTCTGCGGACCCTTAAGATCAGAGGAGCCGTCACAGCAACCCCAAAGAAAAAGGTATTTGTGTCTCTTGTGTGGTTATTTCGTGCAGCCCAGTTAGCCCAGTTTAACTAGAGTGACCCCTGAACCTTTTAGTTGCGAGAACAGAAACCCGGCAGATTACCATAATCAAATTAATTCATCCATTCACTGCCCATAGGTACCACTCTGTGTATATGTGTTTGTGTGATATGAATACTTAAAGTCTCCTCTTTAATCAAATTCAACTAAAAATACAATATTATTAACTACCATCACCAGTCTGTACATTTAATTTCTAGAACGTATTTTTATTTATCTCCAAAATCTGTACTCTTTGACCAACATTTCCCTAATTCCTAGTCATTGGCAACTACCATTCTACTCTCTACTTCTATGCATTTGACTTCTTTAGATCCCACATAGAAGCAAGATTGTGCATTATTTGTCTTTCTGTGTCTAGCCAATTTCACACAGCATGATGTCATTCAAGTTCACACTTGCTGTCTCATGCAGCAGAATTGCCCTTTCTAATGGATGAATAATAATGTATGGATGAACATATCACATTTTATTCATCCACTCATCCATAAGCAAACACTCGGTTTATTTCCATATTTGGGTTGTTGTGATTAATACTGCAGTATTATATATAAATATATATTTTAAAGGCATATATATGTCTATATATGCATATCAGGTTATTGAAGTTATATATATATTTCCCTATGGAAATATACTCAAAAGTGGAATTTCTGGATAATGTGCTGGCTTCATTTTTGTTTTTGAGGGTCTTCCAGACCATTTTCCATAATGGCTGCACTAATTTACATTCTGACTAATAATGCACAGAATTCCTTTTCCTTCATATTCTGCCAATGTGTTGATATCTATTGTCATTTTGATAATAGACATTCTAACAGTATTGAGGTAATATCTTATTTTGGTATTCATTTATATTCCCTGATGATTATTGATGCTGAACTCTTTTTTCATATAATAGTTGCTCATTTGAATATCTTCTTTGGGAATGTGCTATGGTCATTTGTCCATTATTAATTTGATTATTTTCCTGCTATTGAATTGTGTAAGTTACTTACACATTTTGAATATTCACTCCTTATTGGATATATAGTTTGCAAATATATTTCTCCTTCTGTAGGTTGCCCTTTATTTTGTTGAGTGCTTTTTTTTTTTTTTGTTCAGAAGTTTTGTTTAAATCAACATCAAGGAGTGTTTGCTATGTTTTCTTCTAGAATTTTAAGAATTTCTGAAGTGAAATATAAACCTTAATTTTACTTTACTTTTCATCTATAGTAAAAGATATGGGTATGGTTTCATTATTTTGCATGTGGGTATCCAGTTTTCCAAAGCTTTTATCAAGAGTTTATATTTCCCATTGTGCATTCTCAGCACTCTGTCAAAGTTTAGTTGACCACATGTACGAGTTTATTTCTTTCCAGTTAAGTGCCATTGCTCTTTGTGCCTGTTTTTATGCCAGTTGCATGCTGTTTTGATTACTGTTGACTTACCATATATTTTTAAGTCAGTGAGTTTATGCTTCCTGCTTTGTTCTTTCTTATGATTATTTTAGCTCTTCAGTATTTTCCATAAAGATTTAAGATTGATTTTTCCTATATCTGTGAAAAACTAAGTTGGAATTTTGATAGGAATTGCATTTGAATATTGCTTTAGGTCATATGAACATTTTAGCAGTAATAATTTTTTCAATTCATGAACAGGATGTATTTCCACATATTTGTATCTTACAGTTTTTGGTGTACTGATATTTCACTTGTTTAGTTAAATTTATTTCCAGGTATTTATTCATTCATGTTATTGTCAATGGGATTGCTTTCATAATTTATTTTTCAAGAAACTTGGTTCAGTGTATAGAAATACAACTGATTTTTTATTTGGATTTCATATCCTTCAAGTTTGCTGAACCTTTTCTTTTATTAGTTCTTTCAGTTTTATGGGAAAGTTTTTGAAGTTCTGTACATATAAGATCATGAAATCTGCAAATAGAAACAATTCAACATTTTCTTTTTAATTTGAAGGCTTTTGGTTTCTTTTCTTTTCCCCACCAATCTCCTTTTTTTCTATTTTTTTTAACCCCACACCCTAGTTTTCCAGGCTGAAACTTCAGTGGTCTTTGGAAGTAGTAGGTCCGAATATGCTTGTCTTGTTACTGATCTTAGAGAAAAATCTTCTAGCATTCAACATTGATTATTATGGACAGCAATGGTCTTATTATATGTAGAATTTGTTATATAGGTATTTTCTTTTCATATATAATTTTTTCAGAATTTTTATCATAAAATTGTGGAGAATTTTTCTCCATGTCATCACATCATCATATGATTTTTATGCTTCATTATATTAATATATGATATCTGTTATGGTTAAGATATGAAATAATCCCCAAAACTCATATGTAAGAAAAGGCACAATTTTTCAGAGGTGGAGTGATTAGATTTTGAGAGGCATAGCCTAATGAGTGAATTCATGCATTGACATGGATTAAATGAAACAACTTTAGGAAGCTAGGGTGTGTGGCTGGAGGAAGTATGTCTTTGGGGGTATGCTTTTGGGTTTCATATTTTGTCCTGGGTAAGTACAATTATATCTTATCTTTCTGGTTACCATGTTTTGGTTTTATACACCACATCTTTCTGCCATGATGTTTTTCTACATTACCTCAGGCCCAAAGCTATAGAGTCAGCTGACCATGGGCTGAACTTCTAAAACTATGAGCCAAAATATTCTTATATTTCTCTAAGTTAATATTGTCAGGTATTTTTATCATGAAGGTTTAAAACAATATCACATTTATTTTTTATTTTTTTTTTTAATATTTATTTTTCAGTTTTTGGCGGACACAACATCTTCGTTTTGTATGTGGTGCTGAGGATCGAACCCGGGCCGCACGCATGCCAGGCAAGCGCGCTACCACTTGAGCCACATCCCCAGCCCAATATCACATTTATTGATTCAAATATTTTGAACTATCTTTACTCTTATGCACAAATTTTACCTCTTGATGGTATATAATCATTTTAATGCACAGTTGAATTCAGTTTGGTAGTATTTTGCTGAAAATTTTCCATCTATGGCCTATAATTTTCTTTCTTGTGGCCTTTTTATCTGGCTTTTCATCTGTGGGTGATGCAGGCAACTTGAAATGAACTTAGAAATGTTCCATCTTCCCCAATTGTTTGAAAAATGTTAAGAAGAATTGGTCTCAATTCTACTTTTATTCTTAGGTAGAAAACATCTATAAAGATATATTAGAATCCTTGGAAGGGCTTGAGTCATGATTCAATCCCCTTCCTTATTATTGTTCTGTTCAGATTTGCTGTTTTTTCAATATCTAATTTTGGTATAATGTTTGTTTCTAATAATTATTCTGTTTCTTCTACATTATAAAAAATTTTGGTATGCCATTCTCATACTAATCTTTAATGATCTTTGAATTCTGTATTACCAATTGCAATATCTCCTCTTTCATTTATAATTGTATTTGCATCCTCAAACTTTTCATGATTAGTATAAATAAAGATTTGTCAATTCTGTCTATTTGAAAACCAGACTTATTTTTATTGAGATTTTCTGTTCTGTCTTTTATTTCTGCTCTAATTTATTATTTTTCTTCTTCTTATTTGGGGATTATCTGGTTCCTTGGGATGAGTTTGTTTGTTTTCATTTTTTTCAGAAAGTAGGTGTTTATTGCTATAAATTTCTCTCTTGGAGTTGCTGTTGCTTTATAGGTTTTGCTATATTCTATTTCCACTTTCATTTGTGTTGAGAAACATTTTGATTTCCTTTTTATATTTCTCTGATGACCAATTAAATGTTTAAAAATGTATTTGTAAAATATCAAAAATTCATCTTTTTGTTGATTTTTAATTTGGGTATTTCTGTAAATTTTCAAAATTCATATTTTTGTTATTATTATAATTATCAGTCAGAAATTATACTTAAGGTGGAATTCAATTTTCTTTAACATGTTGACTGATTTAATTGCTTAAAACATGATCTATCTTGGAGAATGCTTTTTGTGCTTGAGAAAAATTTATATTCTCTTAGTGTTGAATGGAACATGTTGTTAGTTCCATTTAGACTTTATAGTTAATCAAATCTGCTGTTTCCTTATTGATTTTCAGTCCATATGATCTATCCATTGTTGGAAGTATACTGTTGAATTTGCCTGGTGTTATTATAGTCTACTGACTTGTTCAGTTATCTTCAGATTTGTATTATATTATTGAGATAGTTTAATACAATTGTTATATTTTATTGATGATATGAGCACTTTATAATTCTATAATGGCTTTTTTGTTTTTATTGTTTTTAATTCAACATATTTAGTCTGATATGTTTATCCCTACCTAGCTATCTTTTGTTTCCATTTGTGTGCATCATATTATTTCAACTATTCACATTTAGTGTATATTTGTTTTTCTTAGTACAATGAGTCAGTTATAAATGGCATATATTCATGTCTTTTTTTAAAATAAGTTTTTTTATTCTCTTTTGATTGTAAATTTTATTCATTTATCTTTAAAGTTATTGTTGATATGTAAAAACTTACTAAAGTGATATCATTTTTTTCTGAGTTCATTCTCTCTCTTCTTTCATTTTTTGGTGATTTTGTTGATTTTGTGGGAGTTAGTTATATGTTTGATCACTTTTGGTTCATCTCCGTTATATCTACTAAAGAGAATTTTTTTTCTTTCTCATTGCCATGGGGCTTGTACAATACTTCTTAGAGTTATAATATTCTATTTTCAGTTGGTAAAATTTTAACTTACATGGCATGCAAAAATCTAACACTTACTTTACCTATGTCTCACTCATTTTATGCTATTGACATCACACTTTATATATTTTATATCAGGCATTTGTTAACAAATTATTACAGCTCTGACCATTTTAGTACTCTATGGTTTCAATATTAGGTGTGATATCTCATGTTTAGATAGTAGATGTGAAAGCTTGGGTAGGAGAAAATGCAAGAAAGTTTAGAAGTGGAATGATTGGGTTATGAGACCCTTAATCCAATTATTGCTCTAATCTCTTGATACGAATTAACTAGGTGATAATTGTAGACAAGTAAGGTTTGGCTGGAGGAGGTGGGTCACTGAGGGCATGCCTATTTAAGCCTTATATTTTGTATGTGGTGAGGGGAATTTTCTTTCTCTTCCTCCACTTCCTAGTATGATGTCCTAAGCTGCTGTCCTCTGTTACACACTTCCACTATTATGCCCTGCTTCACTTTGGGCCTAGAGCAACAGGGTTGGCCATCTGTGTATTGAGATCTTTAAAATTGTAAGCCCCAAATAAACTTTTCCTCCTTTAAAATTGTTTATGTCATTTCTTTTCATCACAGCAGTGAAAAATCTGACTAAAACAAGTACTTTACAAAACTTTTGTACTGGAGATAAATGTATAATATATACAACCATTACAGTAAGAGATAATTCAAATTTCATTACATTTTTCTTTCTTTTTTTTTTTTTACTAGTTCTGTATGTTTTTGTGATGCTACTTAGCATCCTTTCTTTTCAACTCAAAAGCACTCTTGACAAAAGTCTCCTCTTCTTGTGAGAAACTAAGCTTTTGTTAAGAAATAAAGGAACACCTTTATTTCTTCTTCTGTCCTTCAATTCTATAGGACAGCTTTTCCTGATATGGTATTATTGGTTCTGTTTTATTCTGTCAGCACTTTGAATAGAGTATCCCATTCCCTCTTGACTTTCAGGGTTTCCTCAGAAATCCCTTGCTAAAATTATGAAAGTTTCATTGTATATGATGAGTCTCCTGTTTTTTACTGCTATCAAAATTTTTTTTTTCTGGCTTGACTTGGCAATTTGATTGTGTCCTGAACTAATCTTTTTTGAGGGAGGGGCATCTTGTTTAGTGGTCATTTGAGCTTCACAAATCTAAGATTTGGAAGTTTTATGTATTTTGTTTCTTTTCTCTTCTTCTTCTTCTTCTTCTTCTTCTTCTTCTTCTTCTTCTTCTTCTTCTTCTTCTTCTTCTTCTTTCTCTCTCTCTCTCTCTCTCTCTCTCTCTCTTTCACCAGTAATTGAAGGCAGGGACACTTAACCACTGAGCCACATCCCCAGCCCTTTTTTGTGTTTTACTTACAGACAGGGTCTTACTAAATTGCTAAGGGTCTTGCTAAGTTGTTGAGGCCAGTTTTGAATTCATGATCCTCCTGCTTCAGCCTCCTGAGATTACAGGCATGCACCATTATGCCTGGCTTCTGTCAGTATTTCTCTGATTAGACATTCTTCCACTTTTTCTACCCACTTCTTCTAGAATTACTATAGTGCAAGTATAGGTATCATTATGATATCCCAAATGTTCTTTATGTGTTCTTCAGTCTTTGTCAATTTTTTGTTTTTCTTTTCTCATTGGGTAATTTTAAATGCCCTGTCTTCGGAACTGCTAATTCAGTTCTTTCTCCTACAGGGTAAATCTGTTGTTAAAGAAGTATTCAGTTCTGTAATTGTATTTTTCAAATTCAAGATTTCTGTTTGTTTCTTTCATAAACTTCTCATTGTGTTTTCAATATTTTCTTTCATTTTTCATATGAGTATTTTTTTCAGGGAATTTATGGGTTTCCATTTTTTTTAGAGGTTGATAACTAGAACCTTTGATCGTGTTTCATCATCTCTCTAGATTTCCACTGGTATTTGTGTATCCTCCCATCTATGCAGAGTGGATTTTGGTGGGTAATATTTGTCAGGGAATTAAGTCACATAGCTGCATTAGTGTTGACTGTGGACTGAGGTTTTGTGGCCTAATTGTGGGGGTAAAGATGGCGTGTCTCTCTTCAGATTTATAGATGAACAGAACTGTTTCAGACCACAGTTGAGAGGGATTGGAGCCTTGTAACACAACCATCTGAGGACCTACTTTGATATTCAAGTTGTGCCCTTCTCCAGCTACATAGCCAGGCTTACATTATAGAAAATGTCTCTGTGGACATGATTGCTTTCAGAGTACATTTAAAAGAGGCTGGGATCAAATTACCACACTATTTCAGGATCCTCTATAGTCAGGCCTAAAGTAGATGGGCCTGCCATCTGAAACACAAGTGGACGTTGACTTTCCCTGTGTCCTTTGACAGATATTTTTAGGAGCAGGATTAATATCACAGGAAGCTGTAGCCAAATTTACAAGGGTTGGGGCCATTTCTGGGTCTGAATCCAGGAACAATAAATATACTACCTAAGTTCATGTCTACCTGCTCTAAATGGACCTCCTAGATCTTTAGCTCTCCCAGAGTTTCACATTTTATTTTATCTGAATCCTAAAGCTCCAATTGTTGACATCTTTGTCCATGAAAAGCTGCAAAAATATTGCTGTAATGAGAGGATACCAGCAGTACCTCATATTCTACCATACTTCTCAAGTCATAGTTCACAATGATCCTTCTTATATTTCTTGGCGTAAGCCATACTCCTCAAAAAATATATTTTTGAACAAGAATTCCACATAAGTATTTATAATTCTTTGATCTATTCAGATATCATTTTTGCTTATCTGTTTTGCCTCAATTGGAAAATCAGCATTACAAGAATGTTTGAGCACTAAAATCATTATTAATCACTAAACAAGGACCTAGTGATATTTCATAGTCTTGGAAAGGATTTGTCCTGCACTTCTCCGTGAAGGAGAGATGTAGGTTACAGCTGACTTGATTGCCGGGCCTTGCAGCTCTTGTGTTTCATGAAAGTAAAATCTTAGTTTTTGAGGCTGGCAGCTTCCCAGAAGAAAGCTCAGAGGTAACACTTTGAAGTGTTATTACAGAAAACATCTGTATTTGATGATAGCATTAAACTATAGCTTCTGAATATATATTTGACATACTACAGAATGCATCCCACTCTTAGTTTGGGCTCTCTCTGTTGCCTAAATGCAAAAAGGATAGCATAGAATTAATGATTATATGTCTCTGAATAAGTTTCCTAAGGCTGACATTCCAGCATTACAAAATTCTTCAAACTTTGTTTAAAACTTAAGAAATGTTACATAGTTCTAAGGGCTATAATTAAAAAAAAAATCAAGGGATTGCCTGTCTGAAAAATGTATTGAAGATTCCTCTGTCTTTCTTCCTAGCCTATTATGCTTTTCCAACCACTCTGGGTACTATTCCTTGGCTTGAAACTGCCAATCTCTGTTTGTATTATCACAGGTAGTATCCTCTTGCATGTCTTTGGCTCTCTATCTCTTCTCTTTAAAGGACACAAGTTGAATTAGATGAAAACTATCCAGTATGACCTCATCTTAATCAGTTATATCTACAATGACCCTATTTCTCAGCTACTAAGGATTAGGACTTCAAGAGATCTTTTGGGGAAAATAATACAACCTATAACCATTTCTTAAACATAATTTTTTTCTTCTATTTTTAATATTCAGTTTTAAATCATATTTCCTTCTTATTTCCAAAGCCGATATAGTTAGAGTAAATTTTATATAAATATATACACATACATTCATATATATATATATATATATATATATATATATATATATATATATGGAGAGAGAGAGAGAGAGAGAGAGAGAGAGAGAGAGAGAGAGAGAGAGGTGTTTCTATAGACACAATGATTTTAATAACTAGGTATGTCAGAAACTATTTTCTCACATATTTACTTTTTATTTTTGATTTTTTTAATGTTTTTGTCTTTTTTGTCCTTCATAAAAGGGCAAATGATGCAAGAATACATCCTCAAATGATTGAATTTATCTGCAAATTGCTTCCAGGTGCTCATATCAATTTCTCTCCATCTTATAAAAAAATTAAATAAAATTCAATGTCACTGAAGAGCAAAATCATGAGAAATTTAAATGTTTTATTTTCTTCCTATTTTCCTTTTGACCATTTTGCTTGTTTCTACTCCTCCAGTTTATATTTATTATATTCACCAGTTTATACCTCTAGTATAGGATGAGACTTTTGTTCAAACTCACAATATGCTCTGAATACGTGTTAATTGACTTTGATAAACAATTACTAAGTGCTTTAAATTTACTTGAGAGTTCCTGGACTATCCTCTGAGTGCAACACCATATTGGTGAGGAACAGATCAGAAACCTGTGCCCTAAACACATAAAAGAAGCAGTCCAAACTCTTGAGGGCTTTCGTTTGTCTTATATTTTCATCTTGTAGATGTAATGGTGCCTTTAAGAAGAATGAAGTTTACTTTGTTGTAAACTTAAAATACAGCATTTAATTTGCTTGGTTTTTCTTAACCCCTGTTTCTCATAAGAAATGCAAAGACAAATTTGTGGAGTATCCTTTAGTCAGAAAGACCAAATTGTTTCTTTTCTGGTAGTCTGCATTTGCATGAAATCAGAAGAACAAAGGCAAAAACAAACCAGTTATGATCAGTCCCATTAAACTCCAAAGACCTGTAATTCAAATATAAATATTGTGTATAAAATATAAAGTACAGTGTACTCAGGCATGAATTTAATATCTCTATTTATTGATAATGTTTCTTGAGCAAAAAACAAGAACAAGTCTTAATGTGTTTTGTACTAATGAAATTGTAGTATCCTTCCCCATCTTAATAAAGTCTTTCATTTTTTTTTGGGGGGGGGGCGGGTAAATGTTTAGCATTTGGGATACTCTTTTGCCATGGTATGAACAATGTTTACCAACTTTGATTGTGTATTAGGAATTTTTTCATTTGTGTTTATGTAAGACTCAACTCCCCCAGTTTTAGCCAAGAAGGGGATGTTAATAAAACTGTGTTCTGGGAGTGTCCATGTCCTTAAGAACAGTAAAGGTGCTGGGTGTGGAGGCATCTGCTTGTAATCCCAGGGACTCTGGAAAATATGGCAAGAGGATCTAAAGTTCAAGGCCAACCTCAGCAATTTAGTGAGGTGCTATCTCAAAATAGAAAATAAAAAGTTCTCAGTATATGGCTCAGTAGTTATGTGCCCCCGGATTCAATACCTAGTACAAGATAAAAAAGAACAAGGAGGGTGCATACTGTTTCTTTTCTCTCCAGCTATGCTTCTAGTTTTTCTTTAGTATCTTGGTTTCTTGCTTCCTGTTTTTATTGAAATCTGATATGTGAAACACCAGGAAAGAAACACTTTGATCTGTGTAGCTTGATAATGCCTTAGCTGTTGTTATATTTATCTTGCATTTCTTATGAGGTACACTAGTGGTTATATTAAATAGAAACATTATATTGAATATCATATATTGAGTTTATAGCAAAGTAAATTTTATACTCCTTAGAAGTGCCATTTAAATCTACATTAAGAAAATAAAATAGAAACAGATGTCCTCAGAGTTTAAACTGCTTCCTTTACGTATTTATAGGAAATGCTTCTGATCAGTTCCTTAACAATATGATAATATACTCATATAATACTTTATATACCTACAAATATCTTAGGGATCTGGAAGTGGTGGTGGAATCACAATCACGATTTAAGCATATATCCTTTCAGTGAAGTTAAAGGAAAAAAATGCTCTTATTCTCAATCTGCACAGAAAATCACAGAGGGCTCTGATTTGTTCATCTTATAACCTTCTCACTTGACTGATGGCTATGATCTGAATAGACAGAAATTATAAGTTTTTTTATCCTAAATATAGTGTCCACTCTGTGTCACAGGATGTTTGGACTGTAAGTGACAATTAACTAGAACTTCACAGAGTTTAAATTGAGGTAGTGTCCTTAAGGGGAAATGGTAGGTGAATAGAATGCTGTGTAGAAAAACATAATACATGCCCTCTATAGAAAACCAGTTGAATTGATGAATACATCAAATATATGAAAACATTGACTTAGAATTGTCAAAGTGCTGACAGTTTGAATGTGCTTGAACACCATCATTATGGTGGGCAGCTAAAATACAGATGAGGTGATTTTGCACTGCATGTATAATTCATTCAAGTATAGTTTATTTGCTCCTACTAGGAGTTAAGGTTCTTCTCAGTCTGTTCAGTTTATTTATTTTACATCAATTTTTTATTGTTTTGAAAAACTCCAAACTTGTACAAAAGTTAAAAGCATGCTATGGTTTATACCCACATACATTTGTTAAAAACTACTATTGTATTTATCTCTCTCTCTCATGAAACTTTGGAAATAAATTGAAGATATCATAATACTTTTCAAAATACTTCTGTAAGCATCTCATAAGAATAATCATATTTACTTAGATATCCACAGCATCATTTTTGCGTCTATTAAAAAGTAACATGAATTCAATATTTCATTCTAATATACAATCAATATGTAGTGCTCACAAAATGCACTTTTTACTTTTATTGTAAATTAAAACTCCAAAGTTTATGTATTTAATGTGCATTTTCAGGAAAGCAGAATTTATTCAGGAAAGCATCAATAGAGGAGGATATATACTCAAAAGGAGAAGACATGCAGATATTGGAGAGGAAGACATGTAATTGAGGTCTTCAGTCCTTTTTATTTTTTTTAGATATGTTTAAAAATTCTTTTTCATTGATGCCTCTGATTCTAATCATTAACTATCTCTTCTACCCATAGTTTATATCACCTATAGGGCTTTGGTACAATGTTTGCTGGAACATCGATAGGACAAGTAAGGGGCAGATGGAATATGTATGGGGAAATAAATTGATTTTGATCTGGTTCTAAAGGGAAATAACCATATTTCAATGTTTAGTGCTCAAGGATAGAATTTTACAACATCGAATACCTCTGAATTGACCAAAGCTCAATTCAGAGTATTGGGCACGTCTTTTTTATGACTTTTTTGTGGGTATGCTTTTATTAATGTGTTGTAGTTATATCTAACAATTGGGTTCATTTTGATATAATCATATATGTGTGGAATTTAATTTGTTCCATTATAGTCCATGGTGCCTCATCTTTCCCCCCTTTCTTTCTTACCCCTATTTTCCTTTCTCTAATCTAGTGGTCTTCTATTTATGTATTTATTTTTAATCTGTGCTTCATAAATGTGGATAAATTTGTAATTCACTGTGATATATTTAAATATGTATATAGTATGATTTTGTCAAACATTCTGAATTTCCTTTTCTTTCCTGTTTCTTATCCCACCCTTCTTTCTTCTTTGCCACTGATTTTCCCCTCCATCCTTCTATCCACCTTCCCACTCCCCCACTTACTTTGCTCTAGCTTCTGCATATGAGAGATAACATTCCACTTTTGATTTTCTGAATATGGCTGATTTCACTTAATATGACATTTTACTTAATATGACATTCCATTCATTTACCAGCAAATGGTGTAATTTCATTTTTTTCTTTATGGTTGAGCAACATTTCATTATATATATTTAGCACATTTTAAAATTTATTCATCTTATAGGCATCTGGGCTATTTCTTCAACTTGGCTATTGTGAGTTGTGTTATTATAAACATTTATATGGTTGTGTCATTATAGCATCATGATTTTAAGTCTTTTGAATAGAGAGCAATGAGTGGGATAGTTGGGTCATATGGTGGTTTCATCCCCGTTTTTTTGAGAAACCTCTGTGTAGCTTTCCAGAGTGGTTGTATACTATTCTGCAGTCCACCAACACTGTGTGAGTACACATTTTTATCCACATTCTCATCAACACTTATTATTGTTTGTATTTTTGATAATTGCCATTTTGGCTAAAGTGAGATGCAACCTCAGTGTAGTTTTGATTTACATTTCTCTGATTGCTAGGAATGGTGAGATGGTGACCATTTTTCATATATTTATTGGCCATAGGTATTTCTTATTTTGATAAATTTCTGTTTAGATCTTTTGCCCACTTATGTTGTTATTTTGATTGATTATTAATTATGTTATTTGTATTTGTTTTTCATGGTGTTGTTGTTGTTGGTGGTGGTGGTGGTAGTTTCTTTGCTTGCTTGCTTTGGTGTTAAGCTTTTTGAGTTCTTTATATATTCTGGATATTAACTCCCTGTCAGAGGGGTAGCTGGCAAAGATTCTCTTCCATTCTATAGGCTCTCTCTTCATGCTTTTAATCATTTCTTTTGCTCTGCAGAAGTTTTTAATTGAATGCCAACCCACTTATTGGTTATTGGTTTTATTTCTTGAGCTTTTGGGCATTTATTAGGAAGCTGGTGCCTGAGTGAATACATTGGAGTGTTGAATCTGTGTTTTCTTCCAGCATTTGCAAAGTTTCTAATTTGATCTACTGTGAGTTGACTTTTGTGCAGACTGAGACATAGGTATCTACAATCATTCTTCTAAATAAAGATATCGAGTTTTCCAAGTACCTTTTATTAAAAATGCTATCTATTCTCAAATATATGTTTTTGACACTTTGTCAAGTATCAGATGACAGCATCTATGTGAGTTTTTCTCTGTGTATTCTATTGTATTCCATTGGTCTTCATGTCTGATTTGATGTCAATACCATGCTGTTTTTCTTACTGTATCTCTGCTGTAGACTTTGAGATCAAGAATTATAATGGTTCTAGCATTGCTCTTCTTGCTCAGGATTGCTTTGGCTGTACTGGATCTTTAAATCTTCCAAATGAATTTTATGGCTGTAATTTTATTTTGGTTCTATAAGGAATGTTGTTATTTTGATTGGGATTGCATTGAATCTGTATAACATTTTTAGTAATATGGACTTTTGACAGTATTAATTCTGCCTATCTAGGAACATGAGAGATCATTCCGTCATCTAAGGTCTTCTTCAGTGTATTTCTAAGTGTTATATAGTTTTCATTGCAAATATCTTTAACTTTCTTCATTAGGTTAATCCCTAAGAATTTAGGGATTTTTTTTAGATTATTGTGAATGGGATAGTTTTCCTGATTTCTTTTTTTAACACCATCACTATTGGAATATCAGAAAGTTATTGATTTATGAATGTTGAGCTTGCATCCTGTTACTTGCTTAATTTATTAGCAGCTCTAACAATCTTTTGGTACAGCTCTGCAGACATCAAATATGTAGAGCTGATCAAAATGCATTATTCACTATTATTGTAAATGAAAATGTAAATGTTTATGAATTTGCTTATATGTTTTATTAATTTAAAAAAAAATTGACAGTAACTGTATCTTCTACTTTTTATTATATGTAGTTAATCATGTCTATTATAACAGATTGATTGATCCAGGGGTGCTTTACCACTGAACTACATCCTCATTTCTCTTTATTTTTTATTTTGAGACAAGATCTTACTAAGTTGCTTAGGGCCTCACTAAGTTGCTGTGGCTGCCATTAAACTTGCGATCCTCCTTCCTCTGCCTCCAGAGTTGCTGGATTTCAAGCTTGTGTCACCATGCCTGGTTTATTTCTATTATTGTAAAGAATATTCTGAATTACATATTTATTCATTTGTTCATCATTTCTAGATTTAGATTATGCATTTTTGGAAAAAATCTATTTTTCTAAATAATTACCTGAATATGGACAATTTTAAAGAAAATAATTTTAATTTTCTTGTTTTGGAGGCTTGAGGTTCCAGATCAAGTTGGCAGCTCTAATGAGAACCTGGTCTCTGCTTCAAAGATGGCACCTTATTGTTACATCCTGTGCAATAGAAGAAGGCTTTGTCCTCATGTTGTGAAAGGGACAGAAGAAGAAAATATAGTGACTTCTCTCTGAATCCTCTTTTATGAGGATGTTAATCCATTCACAAGGGTGGAACCCTCTTACCTTAATCACTTCCCCCAAAGCTCTACTTCTTAATAATAATACAATGCAAATGACGTTTTTGCATGAAATCAGAGGATAGTGATGCTGTATTTGCTTGCATCTGTTCTAAAGGCATATGTCATTCATTTTTCCAATATTAGTGATAATAGATTTAATTATGTAATTAGGCTGAAGGCCAATAGAAATTTTGTAAGTAGTATGTTTTATTTTTCTTTGTAGACGTTGGTATTGTGAATACTGAGTTCCTCAAGATAATCTTTCTATTTATATCTTTTTTTTCTGCATTTGCTAGCTTGAATTTGTCTGTATTCTTGTTTTGTGTCTCTTTGGTTCTCTTAATAATGATAATAAAATAATAACAATGTTAGGCCTGTGTATTATTTTTATTCTATATATTATTGTAGTTTCCATCATTATTTATTTTGATGATCATATTGTCACATTTGTTTCATAGTTTTTCCATTTCATTGGCTCTTTCTTCCTTGCTTTTAGGAACAAGACTGTCTATTCTCATTTTACTTTCTCTCTCTAGAACTGAAAACATCCATTTATTCAAAAAAGTGGCATTATTTTCAATAGAATGGTATTTAGAAACCACATTCTGGGAGATAGATATATTTAATGACCCTGAACTACCACTGTTTCTAAACCATTTTAGTGGAGAGAGATTGAAAGACAAATTAAGAACTCATGTCAAAAGTCAAAGTCACACTCAAGCATTAGTTTCTTTCCCTATTTTTCCCATTCTTCATTTGTATCTAATTTGATAATCAGTGAAATCTTTGGTTTTCAAAAATATTAGTATATTTATTCATTTTATTTATTCTTCAATATGTGAAAAATAACATTGAATCATAGAGTAAGTACCATTAGTAATGATATACCTATAAACTGATTTTTATATTTTCTTGCAGGCCTTTCTGACCTCAGTATACCTTTCTTGAGGTATAAAGAGATTAAAGGAAAGCAAAATAATTTTAATCTGATAAATATTGTGTTTTATAATTTCTATTTATATTCAATTTTAGAAGTTAGTTATTTTCTATTTAGTTTATCTTGTATTTTAAATATCCAAAGCACTTAAATGAATGGATTTAAGATGTATGCTCAGAAATATCAACTCTCATTTCTATTGTTTCCAGTCTCTGTCCTTTAACTGTATAAAAGACATATATTCTCAGTTTTTGGTTTCACTTTTGTACAATTCTTTTGCAGAAATAATAATAAACATCACTCATAACCCCAACATGCATATATCTGTTCTTACTTCCTTTTCTATCTCACACAAAAGTACCCTAATATGTTCATTTTTTTTTGTAACTTTTCTTTTTCATTTAACAACAATGCTGGATAACTGTAACATCAGTTTGCAGTGGTCTTTATTTTCACTAAGTTTCACTGGTCTTCATTATGTCAGTGCACCATAGATCTTTCAGTCTAATCTCAACACTTTTTCAAGAAATTCCACAACAGACTTGTGCATAAATTGCTTCATGTTTTTGAAAATGTAGTTTCATGATAAGACTCACAAACACAATGTGTCATTCTTATAAATTCTCCGAAGTTCAATGCTTAGGTGAATGCATCTGAGGTTTTTCTAGAAACGTTGCCTCAGTGGTATTTGTACCATTTTATTCTCTTATAAGCAAAGTCATTTTTTCAGAGATTTATAAGTTTTTCAGAGGATTACCCAAGCTTATTACTCTTCTTTTAAAATCACCATCCTCTTGTCAAGGTGTAAAATATCATTGTTGTGAAGGTGTTATTTCCATATCTCCTCCTGTGAGTAAATTTGATTATCTTTTGATATATTCCAATGTAGTTTATTTAAATTTATTGTTAAGTGCAATCATTGTTAGATACTTTTGGTTCTCTTTCCTCTTTTACTTTTTTCTTTTAGTTTGATCTAATTTTAGTATTCAAGAAAAGTCATAAATAACAACATAAGAGTATCATTCTGTACACATCCATGTTTCCCTTAATGTTACTATTTAAATAACCATATTATAAATTTTGAAATCAATAAATAAAGACTTTATCAAACTGCACACCAGACTCATATTCCATCAGTTTTTTCTTAGTGCCAAGACCTTTTTAAGAGATCTAGATAGCATCCTGAACCAGAGAAAATTGTTAAAATTTTGGAGTGATTGACTATTTTCTGTTATATAAATTGCCAAGGTCTTCTCTCAATTTGTCATTTGCCTTTATTCTATCTCTTTGAAATGTATTTCTTCCATTCACACCAATCCATTTTCTTTTACCTGGCAACTTGTTAGCAAGTTAAGGTTTTGGAATTCTCTTTCATGATCCTCTCAGAATTTCTTTCATAGCACGTATTGACAGTCAGACTTTTATCTTTTTTCCTCCCCCAACTTCTCCTCACTCAAATCCAAATGCCATGCATTTATTTACCACCACATAAACAATTACTGAAAGTGTACCTGACAAATAAAATAGTCAATTGTTACTGTTATCCCATGATTTTAAAAATAGATCATCAGAAAACCATGTTATAGAAGGGAACACTGAAAAAATAAAAGTTTAAAGCAGATTAAATTAAACTGAAATATGATAGACATTTTCAAATACTTAAAAAGCGATCACATAGGGAAAAAAAGTTTTTTTAATTAATCCCTTTTCCAGCTTTTAATTATCTTTCTTTCTTTTTTTAAAAAAAACATTCTAATTAATTATACATGACAGTAAAATGCATTCTGACACATCATATTTATCATATATAAATGGATTATAACTCCTCATTCTTCTGGTTGTGATATAGGATAACACAGGTCATATAGTCATATATGCACACAGAGTATTAATGCCTGATTCATTCCATTAACATTTATAACCCTATACCCCTTCCCCTCCCTTCATTCCCCTGTGCCTAATGTAAAATACCTCTATTCTCCCCTAGCTGTCCCATCTTGTGAGTTAGCATCTGCATATCAAAGAAAACTTTGGACATTTGTTTTTTTGGAATTGGCTTATTTCACATAGCATGATATTCTGCAGCTTCATCCATTTACCTGAAAATGTCATAATTTCATTCTTTTTAAGGATAAGTAATATTTCATTGTGTAATGTACTACATTTTTTTATCCATTCATCTGTTTGAATAGCATATGGTTTGGTTCCATAGTTTGGATACTCTGAATTGAGCTATTATAAGCACTGATGTGGTTGCACCATTGTAGTATGCAGATTTTAAGTACTTTAGGTTTAAACCAAGAAGCAGTATTCGTGGTCAAATGGTGCTTCCATTCTGAGGTTTCTGAGGAACCTCCATACTGCTTTCCTTTAAAGGTTGTACCACTTTGCAGTCCCATCAACAATGTATGAATATACTTTTCCCCACATCCTTTTCAACATTGTTTCTTGCTTGTATTCTTCATAATTACCATTTTGACTGGCATGAAATGAAATCTTAGAGGAGTTTTGTTTTGCATTTCTCTAATTGCTAGAGAGGTTGAACATTTTTTTCATATATTTGTTTATCTATTATATTTCTTCTTCCGTGAAGTGCCTGTTCAGTTCCTTAGACCATTTATTGATTCAGTTATTTGGTTTTTTGCTGTTAAGTTTTTGAGTTCTTTATATATCCTGCAGATTGATGCTCTATCTCAGGTGCATGCAGTAAAGATTTTTCTCCAAATCTGTATATATGCTCACTCTTCATGTTATTTATTGTTTCCTTTGCTGAGAAGAAACTTTTTAGTTTGAATCTATCCCATTTATTGATTCTTAATTTTATTTCATGTGCTTCAGGAGTTTTGTTAAGGAAGTCAGTACCTAAGCCCACAAGGTGAAGAATTTGGCTTACTTTTTCTTCTTTTAGGCACAGGGTCTGTGTTCTATTACCTAGTCTTTGATCTGCTGTGAGTTGAGTTTCTGAATGGTGACAGATTTAATTTCATTTTGCTATATTTGGATGTCTTGTTTTTCCAGCACCATTTGCTGAATACGCTATACTTTCTCCAATGAATGTTTCTGGTGCCTTTGTCTAGTATGATATAACTGTAGTTTCGTGGTTTTGTCTCTTTATCTTCTAATCTGTACCATTGGTCTACATGTCTGTTTTGGTGCCAATGCCATGCTATTTTGTATAATGATGTCTCTTGTTTCACTCTTCTTGCTAAGGATTGCTGGGCTATTCTGGATCTCTTATTTTTCCAAATGAATTTCATAATAGGTTTTTCTAGTTCTATGAAGAATGTCATTGGGATTTTAATACAAATTGCATTAAATCTGTATAAGGCTTTTAGTACTATGGCCATTTTTGCAATATTAATTCTGCTTATCTAAGAAAATAGGAAATCTTTCCATCTTCTAAAGTCTTCTTTAATTTCTTTCTTTAGTATTCTGTAGTTTTCATTGCAGAGTAGAAGTCTTTAACCTCTTTTATTAGATTGATTCCCAAGTGTTTTTTTTGTTTTGTTTTGTTTTTGTTTTTTTTTTTTTTAGGCTATTATGAATGGGGTAGTTTTCCTAAATTCTCTTGCCTAATGTATAGGAATGCATTTGATTTATGGATGTTGATTTTATATACTTCTATGTTGTTGAATAAACTTGTAGAAGTTTTCTGGTGGAAATGTTTGGATGTTCTAAATAAAAAATCATGTCATCAGCAAATAGTGATAGTTTGTATCCATATCCCTTTAATTTCCTTTGTCTGTCTAATTGCTTTGGTTGGATTGTCCAGGATGATGTTGAATAGAAGTGGTGAAAGAGAGCATCCTTATGTTGTTCCAGTTTTTAGAGAAAATGCTTTCATTTTTTTTTTCATTTAGAATGATGTTGGCCTTGGTTTTAGCATATATAGCTTTTACAATGTTAAGGTTTGTTCTTATTATCCCTAGTTTTTCAAGTGTTTTGAACTTGAAGGGGTGCTGTATTTGGTCAAATGCTTTTTCTTCATCTGTTGAAATGATCTTGATTCTTGTCTTTAAGGATATTGATATGGTGAATTACATGTCTTGATTTTTATGTATTGAACCTTGCATCCCTGGGATGAATCCCACTTGATCATGTTGACTATCTTTTAATGTTTTTGTATGTATTTGGCTAGAATTTTATTGAGGGTTCTTGCATCTTTATTCATCAGGGTTATTGGTCTGAAGTCATCTTTCCTTCATGTCTCTCTGTTTGGTTTTGGTATCAGACTGATACTTGGCTCATAAAATGGGTTTGGAAGGTTTCCTCTTCTTCTATTTCATGGAATAATTTGAGGAGTTTTGATATTAAATCTTCTTTGAAGGTCTTGTAGAATTTGGCAAATAATCTGTCTGGTCTTGAGATTTTCTTGTTTGGTTGGCTTTTGATAGTTTATTCTATTTAATTGCTTGAAAATGATCTGTTTAAATTGTATATATCCTCCTGATTCAGTTTGAGTAGGTCATATGTCTCTACAAATTTCTTGATGTTTTCAAGATTTTCTCTGGTGTTGGAGTATAAATTTTCAAAATTGTTTCTAATTATCTTCTGTATTTCAGTAGTGTCCATTATAATATTGTCTTATTCATCAAAAAATTTTAGTAATTTGAGTTTTCTCTCTCTTTGTTAATGTGGCTACGAGTTTATCAATTTTATTTACCGACTTTTGTCCATTTTCTGAATTGTTTATTTTCTTTCAATTAAAAGCTCTGATCTTAATTATTTCCTGTCTTCTACTAATTTTGGTGTTCACTTGTTCTTTTTCTAGGGCTTTGGGATGTAATGTTAGGTCATTTATTCATCGACTTTCTATTATTTTTTATGAAGAGGTTCAATGCAATGAAACTTTCCTCTAAGCACTGCCTTTCCAGAGGTTTTGATATGTTGTATCACTACTCTCATTTACCTCTAAGTATTTTTTAGTATTTCATCCCTGATTTCTTCTGCTATGTATTCATTATTCAATATCACAAAATTATTCAGTCTCCACGTGTTAGAGTAGTTTCTATTTTTTTTTTAATTTTATCATTGATTTCTAATTTTAATCCATTATGATCTGATAAAATGCAGGGTAGTATCTTTATTTAATTGCATTTGCTAAGAGTTGCTTTGTGGCATAAAATATGGTCTATTTTACAGAAGGACCTATGTACTGCTGAGAAGAAAGTGTATTTTCTCATTGATGGATGAAATATTCTATATATGTCTGTTAAGTTTAAATTATTGATTTTATTGTTGAGCACTATAATTTTTTTTTGTTCAGTTTTTGTTTGGAAGATCTATCCAGTAATGAGAGAGGGGTGTTGAAGTTACCCAATACTATCATGCTATAATCTATTTTATTCTTGAAATTGAGAATGGTTTGTTTGATGTACATATATGCTCCATTGTTTGGAGAATTAAAATTTATGATTGTTATGTCTTGCTGATGTATGATTCACTTAAGCAGTAAGAAATGTTCCTCTGTGTCCCTTCTGATTAGCTTGCCTTGAAGTCCACTTTTTCTGATATAAGGATGGAAACCCCTACTTGTTTATGCAATCCACATGAGTGGTATGTTTTTTCCCATCCTTTCACCTTCAGTCTGTGGATGTCTTTGCCTATGAGGTGAGTCTCTTTGGGACAGCATATTATTGTGTCTTGTTTTTTAATCCAATCTGCCAGTCTATGTCTTTAAATTGATGAATTTAGGCCATTAACATTCAAGGTCATTATTGAGATGTAATTTGTATTCCCAGTCATTTTGGTTTATTTCTGATTTTTAATTTGATTTAGTTTCTCCTTTGATTGACTATTCCTTCAGTGTAGTTCCTTCCTTTGCTGATTTTGACTTTTTTTTGTCATTTCATCCTCATGGAATATTTTTTTTGAGAATGTTCTGTACTGCAGCCTTTCTAGTTTCAAATTATTTTAACTTTTGTTGGAAGGTTTTAATTTAATCTTCAGTGACACTATAAGTTCACAGGATACAAACTGTACTGCCTTAGATCCACACTAATAGGTGGGAAGACACACAATCAACATGAAAAAAAATGAGGAAACAAAGCACCACAACAAATCCAGATGTTTCAATAATAGAAAACAAGATTTCTTCTTCAAATCTGAAGTTTAATTTTACTGGATATAAAGTTCTCAGTTGGCATTTATTTTTGTTTAGAGCTTGATATATATTATTTCAGGACCCTTAGTTTTGAGAGTCTGGATTGAGAAATCAGCTGAGACCCCAACTGGTTTCCTCCTAAACATAATTTGATTTTTTTTTCTCTCACAGACTTTAAAATTCTATCCTTATTCTCTATATTAGTCACTGTCATTAAAATTTGTCTTGATGTAGGTCTGGTATAATTCTGTACATTTGGGGTCTTGTAAGTCTCTTGTATTTGCTTTTCCATTTCATTCTTTATGTTGGGGAAATTTTCTGACATTATTTCATTGAAAAGATTATAAATTCCTTTTGTATCTCCATACCTTTGTCTATCTCAATAAATCTTAACTTTGATCTTTTCATGTTATCCCATAATTCTCAGAAGATCTGTTCATGGTTTCTCACCTTCTTCTTTGCGTGGTCAACTTTACTTTAAGATTATATATTTTGTGTTCATTGCCCGAGGTTCTGTCTTCCATGTGGTCTCATCTGTTGATGATACTTTACATTGAATTTTTAATTTGGTTTATTTATTTCTTCATTTCACTTCTGCTTGATTTTTTTTTCAGAATCTATCTTTATTGAAGTGATCTTTGACCTCTGATTTCACTCCTTACATCATCCATTACATTACAGATCAGTTTAACTATGTACTAAATTCCTTCTCTGACATTTCTTCTACTGTGTTGTCAATGGATTCTATTATTGAAACATCTTGAATTGTTTATGGTGCATTGTTCCCTCATTATTTTTCATATTGTTTGTGTGTCTTTTCATCTATTCATGTGAACCTAAATTGGTACAGTTTGTACCCTGTGGACTTATAGTGTCCCTGAAGGTATCTAGTACCTCATCTTTATGGGAAAGACCAATATTAACAGTGTCCTATGCAAACAATATACAGCCTTAAACCAAATATCTTTTATTAAATCATCTGCAGTTTTGTCATGAATAAAACAAGTGATGTGTTCAATTATTTCCTACAATATCATCAGTAAGTTTGCAGAAGGTTTTACAATTTCTAATGGTGGACAAGGAGACAACAGAAGTGGTGTAGGATGTGCTGCTTATGAGGAAGGAGGAGAGAAGATAAAAGTAAAAGTTTATAGGAAGGGTGAAAAAGGAATCAATAGAGGTTGGCTGTTAGCAGGAGAAAAGAGAGAAGGAGAATCCAGGGAAACAGATAAGTGAGAGGAAATTGTATATATAAATAAGAAAAAAAAACCATTAAAAATAAAAAAGTAAAAATAAAAGAATACACAAAAAAATTGTAATATACTATCCAGACAGCACAGTCCTCAATCAACTGATGCATGAAAAATATTTGGTATAAAAAAATGGTATAGATATGAGAGCGAGAAAAGAAAAAACATCAATGGAAAATTGAACAATTGTTTCTTTTGGAGTTCAAAAATTTCTCAGCTTTTCTTCTCAGCTGATTGGTGGTGTTGTTTGGAGTTTAAAGGTGGTTCTCCCATAAGGATGGTGAGGGGTGATAGTGTAGAAGGGTGAATCCTGAAGACAGAACCCCTGGAGGCAGGGTATAGCAATTGTTGGTCCACAGGGGAAGGTGGCACACCAGGAATCTCCTTTGGGTTTCACTCATGTGATATAGGAGATTGATCTTAGCCCTACATCAGCTGCAGATCCCATAATTTCTGGTCTCTGATTTAGTCTCCAAACTCGATCTCTCCCATTCCTCCTCTTTCAAATTTCTTATTAGGCACTTCTCTCCCAGTGGTCCTGAGGGCTGAGTAACAGGACTTGTGTGTCTGTTGCAGAGAGCTATTTTGTATCAGGTGAATTAAGACCAGGCACTGAGAGCTGCTGGCCAGCCACATAGCTTCAAGCTCTGGGCCAGGTCAGTAGCTGGGGAAGGGTTGGGAGACTGTGAATTGGGAATCTGGAGGGTCCTGTTGATTTTCAGACCTGGCAGGACCAGGGGATCAGAGGATACTGGTTTGGGGAGGGAGTTGGGGGACCAGACTGGTGCAGGGGCACAGCGAGTACTGGGCTGAGTGGGCTGCAGGAACCTGGAGGGTAGCAGACTGGCTAGCTGAATGAACCAAAGGCAAGATGCCTCACACCCTCTTCCATCCTCTGATACACTGTAGCCAGACTCATCTGACCTGTGTGCTGCAGGACTCAGAGAGATGTGGAGAACCTGACTGTCCTCAGCCTCTCTAACCTGTGTTCCTCCAGCTGAAATGCTCCCAGTTTCTGACTTTCTACTGTATTGCTAGACTCAGACAGGTCCATGTAGCCCCAGCTGCCAACTCAAGATCCAGGTTTTAGTTTCCACAGGCTCTGCCACACCACAGGTCCAAGATCTCAGTATTGTTTTAATTTGAAATTAAAACTACCAGGTATGTGCCCACATAAAGCAGTGACAATGTGAAAAAGCAGCAAGATGGTGTCTATTAGCACATCTAGCAGGAAAATTTCAGGTATAACAAAACAGGCAACTTGATAATGAACTTCCATGCCCTGGCTAGTGTGCCAAGATAGAGGCTGCCACGTCTTGAGATGGTGATGGCAGTGGCGGTAGTTCTGTCCTCGGATTTTTTTTTTTCAATTGAACTCCAGAGGCAAGTGAGGATTGCAAATCTTAGCCAATTTTTGTTTTTTTAATTACAAATTTTTTAAATTTTTTTTTTTCCTAAAGAGAAAGGTATCTCACACCAAAATATCTTCTGAGCTATAGAATAATTTTAAAGAGAAAATGCATTTCAGTCTGACAGCAAGGTTGGTAGGGAGGTTCATACATAAATTTGGTTTGACTAAGAATATTTCTAAATCTAGGATTATATAAAATATAATCTACTAAGAATAGTTCTAAATCTAGGATTATGTAAAACTATGGCAAGGAACTATAAGGGTGAATGGTGATTTAGCTATTGTTTTAGAACAAAGAAAAAAATCCATTATTAGCCTAAATAAATGAATTCATAGTGGTAAAATCTTAGCAGTTTTGAAGCTAAATAGGAGCATACATTGGGTCAGAGGTATTTCAAATTAATACTCTATTTATAATATTTTCTATATTGTTATGAATAATGTTGAGTTTTGTCAATATGAAATATTTAATAGTAAATAGATTGATTGTATAAATTGATTAGTCTTTTATCTGGTTCACTAGAAGATACCAATGATAAGTATTCAATACCTGAATAGGAGTTTTGAAATTTATAATTGAATTAATGAAATAAATCTAAAATCTGAGTCGTCATGCCTGAAATACATATTTCCAAATTGAGAATGTCTTCAGGTATGTATACAGGATCTGGAATAAGTGAACTTAGTAACAATGAGGAATGTTCAGAAAGCGAGGAATTTATCTTATTGGTTTGCTTCAAGTTTCAAGGAAATGACTTCTGAAAAATTTCATGACTCATTGATCATGTTGATGTGGCTACAATATTCCAAAGTACATTTGGAATTGTTTCATTCCTGAACCAACTCATCTTGAATGCATATTTCTTGTTAGTCATGAGAAATTCAATAGTGATATATAATTAAGTGCTTATTTGTAGGATATGTGAATACTGAAACAAATATATAAATAATACTCATAGAGGTAGAAGCGGCCAAAATCTGGGGAAAGGAAGTGGAGGGCTACCAGGTTGGAAGATCTATATACATTTTAGAGTTCTTGTTGCTAGTTTCTTTTTCTTTCTTTTTTATCTTTTATCTTTTTTGTAGGGCTGGCATTATACATACCACCATTTGCTCAAAGAAATTCTACAATTCTGTAATCTGCTCTACATTTCTTTAGTTCATTGTATTTGCTGCAGAGGATGAGTTTTCAAATGCACTGCACTGTTTGATGTTTATAAAAATGGCAATTATGATGATGTACCATTGAAATAAAACTTTGCTGGATAGAAATTAAAGATTGAAAACAATGATCTGCTAAAAACTATTATTTTGTCATGCACTCCATTCATCAAAATTGCAATTAATTTCTTCCTCTCCATCATCATTGTAGTTTAAACAAAGGCCAGTAATCTCACATCTGGTTGCTCATTTAAAAATGGAACTCTTCCTTCTTTCAGAAAGCTCTGTAAGTATTATGTTTACATTGTTAGATGAGATAGTTAAAATTCCCTGGTGTTCAATGTTTTATATTTATTGTGGTTTATACTCTGGAGAATTTGCAACCAAGTATGGAAACAGTGTTTGATTAAAAATATCTTAAAACAGCTTCTGTTGCTTTTCAATTACATTGAAATGTCTGTGATATTGTTACACTTAAATAATACTAACAAAAGTGAATTGCTAGCATTCATTTACATTTAATATAAAACAATGAATATTTTTTTTTTTTTACATTAAGCCGAAAGTTTGCAAGGGTTAGCACTCATCTTTTCTTCTTACTGGCAACCTGGAAATTTATTCATCACAATTCACTATCCCACCCACATTCTTCTATATTTCTTTGCTTTTTCCATTCACTTTCTTCCTTCTCTCTCTCTAGCTGCTACCACTCCTTGTTTCTCTGTTTCTTCCCTCCTTCTTCTAAGAAAGCAACTGCATTCATTCGCTAAGGTTCATATCACAAAATATCACAGACTATTGGTTTCAACAAAAGAAAATTCATTTTATTTGTAGAAATTTCTTCTTTTTAGTTATACATGACAGTAGAGTCCATTTTGACATATTTACACAAACATGGGGTACAACTTATTCTAACTAGGATTCCAGTCTTGTGGTTGTACCTGATATGGAGATTCATTGTGGTTTATTTACGTATGTACATAGGAAATTTATGTCAGATTAATTCCACAGTCTTTTCTGTTTCTGAACCACCTTTCTTCCCTTCATTCTCTTTTGTCTAATCCAATGAACTTCTATTCTTCCCCTCCCCCATCCCTTGTTGTGTTTGTGAGCATCCGCATATCAGAGACAACATTCAACTTTTAGTTTTTTGAAATTGGCTTATTTTGCTTAGCATGATTTTCTCTAGTTCCATCCATTTACCAGCAAATACCATTATTTTAATTCTTTTTCATGGCTGAATAATATTCCATTGTTTATATATACCACGATTTCTTTATCCACTCATCTGTTGAAGAGCACCTAGGTAGATGGCATAGTTTAGCTATTGTGAATTGTGCTGCTATAAAATTGATTGGTTGCATCACTATAGTATGCTGATTTTAAGTCCATTGTGTATAAGCTGAGGAGTAGTATAACTGGGTCAAATGGTGGTTTCACTCCTAGATTTTAAGGAATACCCATACTGCTTTTCATAAAGCTTGCACCGATTTGCAGTCCCACCAGCAATATATGAGTGTACCCTTCTCCCCCACATCCTTGCTAAAGTTTATTTTTACTTGTATTCTTGATTGTTGCCATTCTGACTAGAGTGAGGTGAAATCCCCCGTGTGGTTTTAATTTACATATCTCTAATTGCAAGAGATGTTGAATTTTTTTTTTTCAAACAGCCCTGGATCATATAAATATGTGGTCAAACTGTGAATGGTGTTTGGTCTCCTTGGCTTGTAGATGGCTGCTTTTCCCTGTACTGTATCTACATGCTCCTCCTCCTCCTCCTCCTCCTCCTTTTTCTTTTTTTGTTGTAGATGGACACAGTACTTTTCTTTTGTTTATTTATGTGGTGCTGAGGATTGAATCCAGTGCCTCACAAATGTGAGGCAAGTGCTCTATTGGTGAGCCACAGCCACAGTCCCTGGTCTTCTATTTTTATGTGTCTGGGTCTTCACTTCCTTTTCCAGTGAGAACACCAGCCCTATTTCTTTGGGATCCATTCTAGTGATTTCATTTTAACTTCACTATTTATTTTGAGTTCCTACCTCTAAATAGAGTCATATTCTGAGATATAGTGTTAGCACTTTGACACATGAATTTTGGGGTTGCATAAATTAGCCCATATCAACAACATTATTCTTACATTTCAATTCTATTTCTCTTGATCTTCAGCTTTAACTACACTCCCATTCCTTTAAATTACTGTTTGGTGGTTTCTTGATATCTTCTTTTCATCATTCCTCAGATACTACTGGCCAATAGAAGGGAGTTTTTAGAGCTACATTGGGAACAGGTTTCAGTACACATCCAATCAAAAAAATATAAATTGTGTTTCTATGTATTTCAAGAAGTTAATAAGCATATTTTGTATCCCAAGTTGTGTTCTAGATAACGAGGATAAAATATTAAATAAGGCAGTTTTCCTACTGATAAGAACTTAGGATCATTTAGGGAGAAAACAAAAACTAAAGGAATTAACAAGATAAGCCAAAATAAAAAGAAAAGCAGTTATGGAGGAAATAGATGCTATTGTATAGCTATAACTTTGGTTAGAGACAGAAGATGTTGAAGTTTTAAATAGGTGCTCAAAAACACCTTTCTGAGAAGTGGTCTTTGAGTTAAAATCTGAAAGATGCAAAGGAACTAGCCATATAGAATTCTGGAGAAAGAAATTCATGGGAAGTGAGAGTAGCGAAAGGGAAGGTCCTGATGCACCAAAGAGGTTAGTTCGTTCAAAGAACAGAAAGCAGTTTGGAGTGGACAAAGCACACAAAAAGAAATGATGGATGGATGAGGTGATGGTAGTGAGAGGGGCAGTCCTGTATCCTGGAGGACCTATCAGTCTTGATGAGTTGTCTGCCTTTGGGTCAAACACCTCTACACTTTTGTTCCTACACAAACTTTCAGGATCCTCTTCCTCCTAGATTATTTTTTCAGAATGGTTTTCCCTGGTTTCATTTTACAAATATTTCATTGAAAAGAATTCTGTTGAGGGCAAGGGCAATGGAGAAAAAAAAAAAAGAACAAGATCAGATTTTGGTAACACTTTTTATTTTTTTGCATTGCTGATGAAAATTATGTTTTCCAGTCAAATATCATTGCAATCAACTTTTCCAGTTAAAGTTTAAGCTTTATCGGTCCACATCAGGGACAAGATTCTGTACACTTTGTGTGGAGATAGTTCTCTGTAACTGTCAGAAGCCATCTCACAAATGAATTGAGTAATGTCAACATTTACTAATTTTCTACAGTACACTAGACATACTCTATAAACTCAGAATCCAAAGTTGACCATGTCATAGCTTTTTTTTCTCAAGGAGTTTATCAGTACCAAGGGGGAAATCAGACATAAAATCCAACCAACCAAACCAAAAGACAAATTTAAATAATGAATGTGATGAAAGAATCTATTCTCACAAAGGATTTGTCTAAATAGGCAATGGGATCAGAATGCCAGTCCAAGAAAGAAGAGGGAGGGATCCAAGTATTTTTTTATAAATATATAAATAAAAATGTGGTTAATTAACTAAGTGCAGAAAAGTAGGAAAATTCTTGAAGATAAATCCAAATAAGCTACATGATATATCAGAGCTATTTTTTAGCTAAATGTATTATCAAAAAGAATAAAAATAGATTTGAGATGCCATATGGCATTGAATGTCTTTGACTGTTCCACCTCAATCGACTTCATAAAATTTTTGCATGGATCTCCCCTAATCTTTTGCATAGTGTAACAAAAGGCAGTTTTGTTATTTATAACATTGTGTTACCTCTCCAGCAGACACATAAATATAACAATGGTATAAGCAAAGCTGAAATGTAATTTTTTCCCATGGAGCCATTCTGGTCTAATCTGGTAGCACTATAAAGGAGAGGACTAGATGACTTCTGCCTCGTAACTGGGCCACTACTAGAATGTGGTCCTCATTTGCGGGACCCAGCATGGCTGTCTCCTTATCTGTCAACTCTTCCAGTTCGAAGGTGTAGATAGCCTGTCTCTTCTCTTCCAGGGTGGTAACCAGAAGTTGCAAACCTTTTTTCCACTCATTTCACTGACCAAATTTAGTTTCATTAGTAAATACAAATGCCAGGGAAGATGTGAAGCATAATTTTTATTCAGGGTAGTCAAGAGCTAAAATAAAGCGATTGAGGGTCATTATTGAAACCAAGTGGACTCCACCTCTGCTGCAGAGTGTGAGTGCAATGGAGAGCTAGACTTAAATATCTGGTTTAGTGACCAGGGAAAATTACTAATTAGTTTAGGTCTTTGATATTATTTCTAAGTTAGATATTATTATATCGCTTTCCTCTTATGATTGCTTTTACTACATGAAAAATATAACAAATATCCCATCAGTTGGAAAGTCTGTAATAAATATGACCTATTCTAGTCATCGTAAATAGAAATATTAGCATTGGTGCAACTGTTCATATATCCATGCTTTTTAACCTTTAATTGTTTTATGCCATAGCACACTGGCTTTCAATGGTTCACTTTATATATTAGGAAAATCACTTTATCCCTTTGGGATTTCAATTTTTCCTCTGGAAAGTAAAGGACAAATATTAGATTCTTAATAAGTTCTTCCTAATATAAAAAAAAAAGGTTTTCATCAAAATAGGATTATTTTGTGATGGTGGTGAATGTTTAATGGATAATACCATTTCCTTTGCCTGATGAACACATGAAACATAATAGTTGAATAAGCTTGTTCTATCAGGAGGTATATCAATCCTATGCTATACTGAAAACATACAAAATTCACTAGAGCAAAATAATTCAACCACTTCATACTTTTCTGTGTCTGCCACCGGGCAAATACAGCTGATTATATACACAATGAACACTGAACTTGTACAATGGATATTATTCACTATGGAGCTGTAGAAAGAACAATGTTTGGATCTTTCAGCTATCTTTACCCTTTATATGAAATTAGGAAAGCTATTTTCACCTCTGGGTATTAGTTCCTATAATCAGAATGTGGATATAAAAATTGTCACTCCTGATTTTAAGACTTAAGGGCAATAATCTGTATGAAAAGCTTTAAGTCATAAAGGTCTGTTTAAAGTGAGGATGAAAACAAATAATCACACATTACAATATGGAATAAGTCCACCATAATTTGGTTGTAGGTTACAAGTGATATTCACAACCATCAGTTGTCCTCTTATCTCCGTTGTTTATATTAGTATTCTTGGTTTTTCCTATCTTGTTTTGAACCTCTAAATCGATTGCCTCTACAGATGTGAGTTTTCCTCACAAGAAAACACAGTATCATAATAAACCATATGTTTTTTGATCATTGACATTGTATCCATGAACAATGACTATTAGTATTGAAGTCCTGTAAGAATAGTCTGAAGTTCAATGGCCATTGTTGGTACTGAGGCTAAGACAGAGCTCTTCTGATGTGTAAAATGTTGGACGTGTAAAATATGAGGCTGCTTTAGACTCCATATGGCTCAAATATAACTGATGTAGATTCGTGGAATGGACACCAAGTTTGTCATTCTGTTTCTGCTTTTTTTCTTCCTTGGTTGACAAGGAATCTCTGTTTCTTTTCTACAGAAGTCTCGAACAATTCTCTGTTACTTTAAGAAGGTAAGAGTGGTTTCTAGAAGTGAGTCATTGTTGGGAGTTAATCTAATAATTAGCACTCATGGACCTTTAAATCTGGCTAATCTTACAAACATGGAAAAATTTTGTGTCGAGAAGCAATTTTGTACAGATACAATTTTGTAATTTTTGTCTTATTTATTCTTTGGCTAGTTCTCTTCATTTCTTGTCTCAGTCTTTATTATATTGGTTTTTAAAATTGAGCCATCAATCTCTGAAGTTCAAACATGAAAAATACATTTTCATGAGAGGCAAAGAGAAGTCACTTGAAATTTTATGTTAAGTTATATAGGTTGAAAGACTTTGGCAAGGGACCTTATTTAGATATTTATGAAGACAGCATTTCCCCAAGAAGAAACTCTTTATATATCAACTGCAGCATTTTAACTTCTTTTTCCCATGAGGAGTAAGCTGATGACATATGCACATACCTAAGACTACCCTTCTCCAAGGTTCATTATCTCTTTCTTAATGCTAGGGAATTATGATCATAATGGCTTTCTTGCTGCACTTAATGAATGACTTTTCATGTTCTACCTGCTTCTGTCCAATTCTTTATAAAGAGGAACAGTATTTTAGGACAGCCATAGATATGCGTGCAGTGATTCTCCATTAGTAAAGATTGGCAGTGTGAAGCACTCTAGTTTAAGAATATTATGCCTATCAGCCAAAGGGCACCACTCAAGCTAATGGAGTCTTCATTTCCTGTAATCACTTCTCTACCCTTTGCATACAAGCAAAGGACAAAGTACCAAAGACTACTGTAGAAAAAGAATAATGGTTATGAAAAAGCAAAAAGAGGATCTTCACTAAGATTTCCTCACTAATTCCCCTTTCAGTATTTTTTTTTAATTTTTTATTGTTGGTTGTTCAAAACATTACAAATTTCTTGACATGTCATATTCCACACTTTGATTCAAGTGGGTTATGAACTCCCACCTTCACCCCATACACAGATTGCAGAATCACATCAGTTACACATCCATTGATTTACATATTGCCATACTAGTGTCTGTTGTGCTCCGATGCCTTTCCCATCCTCCCCGCTCCCCCCTCCCCACCTCTCCCCTCCCCTCCCCTCCNCTCTCTCCCTTTCCCTCCCACCTCTATTTTTTTTCTTTTTACATTAGGATGCTTATCCAATAAGGTAACTTAACTTTAGAATTAGTCTTTTTCAAATAATACAAATGCAAATAAGATGGATTAAAATTTCATAGTTTTTTTTCTCTTGTTTGAGAAATCAGAAGTCATCGCCAAGTCACAAAGAAGTGAATTTAGGAAGAGCAACCCACAGTTGGCTAACTATATTTTTGCTCGAAAGAATCCTCTTTTAAATGTTGTAAAACTGCCCTTTAAATAATTTTCATGTCATTTACAATTTTGCCTTAGTGAAATGCAACTCTATTTGTATTTGTTTTCATAATTAATATCTATGGTGGATTACAGTTTGTAAATAACTTTTGAATATCTGTTCTTGTTTAGTTAGTTCATTTAATAATTGAGAAAATTAAGATTAAGAAAAGTCCACTTTAAAATTATATGCTATTGTGTCTGGCTGAGGAATATGAATCTAACAACTTTCCCTTGCAACATTTATAATTTTAATATAGTTCAAAAATGTTCCTAAATATTTTGTCTTCATTCATTTTCCATCTTCCACATAACTTTTGAATTGGGGTTCATTTTATGGCGAAAGCATTTGTTCTAAAAACATTGTTGGTTAAAAATATATTCAGATAATAAAGTTTTCTTATTCTCCCCCTTAAAACATTAAGGTGAGTTGAACAATAATGGATCTCCTACTGTATACCAGAAATTATGACTGTTGATACACAGTTTCTATGGCTAGACTTTTTGTTTGTTTGTTTGAACTACAGCACCTTATTTGTCTTCATCTAAGTTTCTATTTTAAGTAGTTGATTGAATTTAACCATAATACATTTTGTAATGTTAAGGTCATTTCTTAACTGACAATTTATTTTACACAGCATAATTGACAGAAAATAAACAATAGCATGAGATCTTTGTCTTTTGGGAGAAAGGGGATTTATGGTTTGAACTCATGGCCTTCCGTCTTCTAAGTATATTCTCTATGACTGAATTAAACCCTCAGACCTCAAGATATCATTGGCTTTTTACAGTGACAAAATGTGAAAATTCCTAACCTAATATTTCTTACTTGTAAATATTCACACACTTTTACAGAGAATAAATAATAGAAAAATTGACATTTCCTTTCCTTTGACTTTATTCCCTTTAGCTCATCCTTTCATTTTATTTCCATAATATGAATCTTTTTCCTTCAATGGGATATGTGATTCTTCTGGTTGTTTCTTTTGTGTGCTCAAAATTTCACTCTCTCCTTAGTCTCTTGCATCCTCATATAACTAAGGGGATTTTGTTCTGTTGTTGTTGTTCTTTTCTATTGTTACAAATTGAGTAAGTTGAGATTGACTATTTGATTCTTGCAGTGTGAGCCAGGGCACCCTAGGATCAGGGTGGTTTGACCGATAAATATATAAATATGTCTGAATTTTTATTTCACTTTTAGATGACAATGGGAGGTGACAGCATTTCAATCAATTCTTACTTATAATTTTGAAGCAGAGTTAGTCAAAACAAATATGCCTGCCTAGATGGCTATCCAACAAGGGTCACAGATTTTTGAATAGAAATCTGAACAAGAAGATTCCTTTAAATTCATGAGTGTTATATTGACAATAACAATCACATTTTACATATTGTTTTTCTATTGAATACTAAATATTACCCTCAATTTATAGGCATGCAAACTGAGACTCAGGGAGGTTTAACTCTATCTGTTGAGAATCATATGAGTGTTTGAACCAACATTTAAACTGAGAGCTATCTACAAATAATATTGTCCTAGTTACTAAGTATTTATATAACAAATGACCATAAACTGGGTGACTTAAAAACAACAGAGATATATTTCTAACAGATTTGGAGCCTAGGACGTACAAGGTAATGACATTGGCAGATTGATTCAGAGTAAGGACCCACTTTCTTGTTTATTGGTGGTCATTTTTAGCTGGGCCTCCTATGATGAAAGGACATGGTGGCTCACTATGGCCTCTTGTATAAGGGCACTAATCCCATTGATGAGGGCTCTGTCCTCATGTACTAGTTATCTCCCAAAAGTTCCTATATCCTGGTACCAGCTTATTGGTGATTAGATTTCATTGATGTTTTGAGAACATCACAAATATTTAAACTGTGGCATTTCTACTTAGATCATGAGTGATCATTGAGGACCATAAACCCTTTTTTTCCTTAATCTTTTTTATCTTTAAAAACATTTTTTGTTTGTTCTAATTATTTATACATTGCAGGAGAATGCATTTTGATACATACATAAATGGAATATAACTTCTGCTTTTTCTGGTTGTTCATGATGTAGACTCACACAGATCACGTAATCATACATGCATATAGGGTAATAATGTCCAATTCATTGTACTATCATTTTGACCCCATATCCTTTCCCCTCCCTCCATACCTCTTGTCTAATCCAACATACCTCTATTTTTCACTAGACCTCACCCCTTATTGTAAGTTAGGGTCCACATATCAAAGAAAAATTTCAGCATTTAGTTCTTTGAGACTGGCTTATTTCACCTACCATAATATTCTCCAGGTCCGTCCATTTACCAGCAAATCCCATAATTTTATTCTTCTTTGAGGCTGAGTGACAGGACCATAAGCCTTTGAATCCAAGGATCCCTTTTGTTTTTCATTGTTTTTAGAGTGAAATAATGTGGCAGATTTGAAAATTCTTTTAAAATTTTCAATTCCTAGAAGAATTGAATTGTTTTCCAAACTATCCAAACTATTTTACCTCTTTCTTACTTTAGTTCAAACACTGCTTTTCACTGCATGATGTGTGAATGTGGTGCAACTTAATCACATTGCCTGGAAGTAGGAAAAAAATCCCCATGATAACATTGATCTTCTATGAATATATTTGACAAGTAGAAACAGTATCTAAATAATAGTAGAGAATACTTGACTTTAACATTTCATCTTTTTGATGACATATACCCTTATGAGAAGAAATATTATATTTGTTATGATCTCAAATAAAACAAAATTTTAAGAAAAACCTAATTAAGATCAAAATGAGATTTAAAATCAAAATGAGATTTCACTGAAATGTTAAATATTCTACTAATGGTGGATTGATCTCTTGCATTTTCTATTGTCATAGATATTGAAGTTGAAAGGGTTTTTGATATAATAGGTAAAAAAAAAATACAAATGAACTAGAATCTAGTTAGAGTCTGTTTTTTTTAGATGGATTTATGTAAAACATAGGTAAAATAATATTTTCCAAAATAAAACCCCATAAGTATCTGATCAACATGTAGGCTATTAGGCATTATTGTCTCATTTTTCAACCTCCTAAAGGTTTCTGACATTAAAGATTCATGTTCACGTCTTCATAATTTAATTTTCAACAAGCATAAAATATGTTAGACTATATATTGCTTTATGTTATTTCTTTAAAACCTCCTAAGATGGGATCTCCCAAACTAGATACTATTGATATTTTAGGCCAGATAATTCTGTGTTGTGTGGAACACAACTGTTCTGTGTGTTGCAGGATGCTTAGCAACATCCTTGGCCTCTACTTACTAGATGCCAGCAACATCTTCATATCCCATTAGTGAAAACCAAAGAGTCATGCATTTTGCCCAATTTCCCCAGGGTACCATAGCATCTAGAGATTTATACTGAGTATGACTGCACTAAAGATTTATACTGAACTCAAATAAACTCCACCCTTCTTATCCTAGCCTACAGAAATCCCACACTGATCTGTCTGTGTTCTACTTCTCACACATTGTATTACGTAATCCTTTCCTGTTCTCATTATATTCCTTATACATTTACCTTGCTTCCGATTCTCCAAATTGCCAAGTTTATCTCCAAATTAAGAACCTTTATATAGGCTGTTGTCTTAACTTACATCTTCTTGGAACTAGCTCCTTTATGACTCACATCTATTGTTGCTTCCTTGGGACCATCCTTGTTCTGTCTATTTAAAGTAGCCATCTAGTCCTTTTCTAGTGCAACCCCTTAGTTAAGGCATTTCACATAAGTCATTACTGTACTTTGCAATATATGTATCTTTTAAAAAATCCCCTGCCACTAGAACTTAAGGCACATAAGAGGTGATTTGACTTTTTGACACATTTTATTAAATGTAACAATATTCTAAGCATGAGGGATATGATACTAAAATTCCTGACCCACAATTTTCAATGAATCCATAAACTATAAAATCAAGAACCATTTAATCAGTAGAGGGCTCAATTAGACTAGAACAAATTTGAGAAATGGGGTCAAGTTCTATCAACCTGTATCAAAGGTGAGTTAATTAAAATTATTTAATTCCCATAACCAATAAAGTGATTTGCTTTAATAATATCCACTGGAGTAGTGTGACAATAAATGAAATATGATGTGCTTATGAAAGAGAATGAACAAAATAAGAATGGGCAAATGATAAGCTCTGTACCTTCTCCAGTTAGCCTCAGGGGGCTCCTAACTTCTCTGGAGGGCACTACTATTCTTGCCATCATGTCACTGGTAAAAAGGTGTCACTTTAATAATTAGCATATTACCTCCACATTGTTATAAGGCTCTTGAGGGAGGAATCAACATTTTTCATTCATATATCACCAACATTTTTCACAGTCTTGGTACAAATAGGCTGCAAATATATATTTCTGTATTGATTATCTGGTGAGCCAATAGCAGTTGAATATTGATCGCATTGCCCATGAATCTTGATTAATTTATTAATCCAAGATATGCATTTTATTTGATAGTCAATAAACACTATTTCAAACACAAAGATTTATTTTGATGTGTTTTCCTTTGCTTTGTTCCCTATGGGAATCATGAAAAACTGCTCAACATTACAAGCCTTAAACCTCCCCTCCAAAAAGAAAGAAACAATACTAAACTGACTGGGTTTCATTGTTTGAGCCTCACTTTTCTCTAATTTGAAAGCCTACTACTCAGTCAATGAAATTAATGATGAGGAAATTGAGAATCAATGAAAGGAAACGTGTTCTTTGCATTGTGTGTAGTCAGGCAGTAGAATTCTCTGACGCAGATGAAGTCCAGTCAAATAATGTGGTTGGATATGAAAATAGAAGAGATAGCTTTATCTTCATCCACAGCACTTGTAGTTATTACTGTATTGATCACACAGTGGAGACATTCATCTTTTGCTTCTAGGCATATTGATACGTTGATTGTCTGCAAATATAAATGTGGGGTATTTTGATCTTCTTTGGGATTTATGTTTCAGTGTGAAAATGGAAGGGATGATATATGGGATTGATTCTAGTTCCTCCAGAAAAGCTAGAGATCAGGTGCCTAAACCAATCTTGTGTGGCAAGTAGAAGAATCCAAATCTCCTACTGCAAGAATTTTAAAAATAAACAATGAAATTGTTATTAAAATAAAACTGAGTTGAAAAACAAAAAATAAATATCCCTTATGCAAAATAACAACAAGGTGATAAAAAACGAAGAAAACACATTCATCAGACAGTAATCATGTGCTGGGCACAGTTTAAGTGGTCTTACCTAGTTATCCTAATGATTGCAGGAAAATGATGGAAGAAGGCACTAATTAAAAATCAAACAATTAAAAGCAAATATTATCTGAATTGGTACATAATCTAATATTCAGAAGAAAGCATAAAATATTTTGTTATTTTTATTAAAGGTGTAACAGCTAAAAACAGGTGACACATAAAACCTATGGCACCCTGCTAAGCTTATGTTTTAGTATCTTAAAACTGTTTTGCTGAAAAGAAAAATGAAGCCCATCATTGGTAAACAATTTAGTTATGTTACATGACTGTAATAGGAGAGGGGAGAAAATTTTGTGAATCTCTGGAGTATGTTCTTCAGAGTGAAATGACTATTGCTTCCTTATCTTCTATTAAGAAGCTGCCCTGGGCCATTACTTTCCCATGAAGAAATTTAATTTGACCATTGCAAGTGTGCTCCTAATAGAAAATACTGTCTTTGAAAAACGAAATAATCATTTGAGAGTAAAATTTAATTTAAATGTTATTCTGCAAACATTCTAATGGTATTTCCAATAGAGCAGAATTCCACATGAAGATTCATCTATATCACCTTGCAGTCTTCGTGTGGGTGCCCCAAAGTCTTTATTCAAAGAAGTCCAAGCACCAGGTAATAGGAGACTGTAGAGAAGCAAAAGCATGTTGGACAGCAGACAGATGAACAGCAATTAAATATGAGAAGTATTTAAAGTGAATTATGAAAACATCACCTTTCTAATTTCAGACCTAGAAAATTAATGGTAGAAATTAATGATAATAACAATAAACCAATATAAGTAGATAAATATAATAACAATATACTAACATAAGTAGATAAATAGAATTTGTATCTTAAATCCATTAAGACAGTTACCTAAGGTGTTTCTATTCAGACTAACAAAGGCTTGTTGATCTTCCTTTAGGTAACTAACATTGTTTTAAATGCTGGATATATAGTAGAGAAAGAAATAGACATATTTTTCTTACCTTGTGGAGGGTGCAGTGTAGTTGGAGAGACCAATACTTTTAAAATAATCACATACAAAATGAACACATTTATAAACTGTGTTCAGTTTTTAATAATATATAAGTGCAAGGATCACAGACAGCATGGAAATCCCTGATCCTTTTGAAAAACAAAAGGGGGAGGTTGAGCTGGAAGATGAAGAATCTGCATAGAAAAATGTGGATATGGGGAGAGAAAGTGGGGAGTACCCTCAGGATAAGGTGGAAACAGATTCAAATGGAATGAGAAATGAAGAGATAAATGTCATAGGATGCAGAAAAGGATAGGAACTACAGAGAAAAGATGTAAGGGAAATGTCCCTTGTGGCCACCATCACCTACCAAATTTTGATCTCTTGTAACAACACATATCATTTCTTATTTATGTGCCATGAGTGCTAAGGGTTGGCTGTAGCTCTATTGGATCCTGCTCTGTTTCTCTGGGATCTGCTGGGATTAGGCTAATCTTGGCTGGATGTAGATTCCCATATTGATTCCCAGCCCTCCTGGCTGTTCTCATGATATAAGGACATAAGTTCAAAGGAGGACAGGAAAAGCCAATCAGGAACATTTTGAGAGGTGTGTGTCTGTCATGGGTTATCACACTCTGTTGGAGAAAACAAGTCATGTGGCCAATTCCAGTTATGGAGTGGGAAATGACAGTAATGGAGAAGAAAAAAATAGACAACTATGAATAAGTAATATAATCTCTCTCTGATTTTCTTTTGGTCTCCCTCCTTTGAACAAAATACCCTTGTGCCTATTTGCAAGACAGCTAGCAAGTTCAACCATACTTCAGACCCAAGGTCCAGGACCTCATGACATAAATCATTATCTATTTCAGATTGGTATCCAGTTCCTTGCTTTTTGTTTATTTATTTATTAACTTGTTTGTTTGCAGTGCTGGGAATTGAACTCAGGTTCAATCCTGCAGGAAAACAGAATGGCCCTCTATCCCTTATTAAGAAAACTGCCTTTTCCAAAATAGCTTGATCTTGCTCCAATAAATGAACTACTTGGTTCCTGTCAATTTTATTCAATTTCATAAGCCAACAGCAACACCAGCAGCTCTTGAATTCCAGACTGTCCTCTATATTTTCTCCCCAGGCTTCAGGATGACAGAGTGACAGAGGGAAAAGGGAAGGTGGCAGATAATATGGTGACTAGTAAGGTTTCTGGCAGGAAATGGCATGATTCACATCTACACCCATTCCACACAATGTAGCAAATCATTTAACCAACTTGGAAGTAAAAGGCCTGGGGATGTAAAATTTTTCTGAGAGCAGATGGGCAAAGAGTGAAAGTGAATATGTTTATCAATACTATAATTTCCAGTGATTGTACATTTTTACTATAGGTTATGTATAATTGTGTCTATGAATATTTGTTGAGAGAATGTATCAGGAAAGAAGCAAACATTTAAATAATTCAGGGAAAAGGTTAGGATGATTTGGAAGTTCACCATAGTATAACGTGATGTGAAAATAAACTGACAGATGAAGTCCTTTATTATTTATTTGTGTTTATAGAGAAATAAACCAATAAGCTTTCAAAGTCTTGCCACTTGGAGAACACGGTTAATTAGTGTTCCCTTCAGGTTCTAGTTTTCCTCCAAGTCATGAAATGCCCAGTGACACCTTTGATCCAATAAGTGGTTTAGCTGGAAGACAGAACACAATTATTTCAGTATGATGTACTCCCTCCTATCATGTAGGAAGATCTGGGGTGGTGCTGCAGGACTGTGATCCAGACATGGAAATGTAAGCTTTGCCATCCCTGCAATGCGGAAAAGATTTTTTTTTTTTTAAATTCATGATCCTGTTAGCTTTGAGTAGCAGAGAAACTAAACAAGTAAACTTTTATTCAGTTCATATTCACCCCAGTTGTCAATTTTTTATGCTATCCTAACTGACCATCTTTGATCATTTTGAGTGTCTCCATTGTATATTCCATTGTTCACTTACATTAAACATTTTATGAGATCTTGTTTTCCTGTGAATTTATTGGGCAATTTAAATTATGAGAAGCATGTATAACAGCAACATTTGAGCTTGTATTATTTAAACCTAGATTAATTCGTATAAATGTAAACATTGCATACTCTGTATTAGTTATAATTTGTCCATGGAAAATAAGAGTGAAAGTCATGCTGTGATAAAACAATTGATGAAGAACATTTGAGACAACTCAAACAGCATCATAAAATCAAAAGTTTGAATCAAAAAAGTTATTAAAAATCTAAAATATTTAACACAAATATCTTTATTTTTATAGATGGGATCTTGAGAGATATGAGGTGACTTGAGTTCTACACAATTAATAGCAGAAGTCAGAGCAGGCCTTAATTCACAAATTTGTTCATTTGTTCAAGCATCCACATATATTTAATAATTCACATATATTGAGTACATGTAATATGCCTGGTACAGGTCTAGGTGGTGATACAATGGTGAAAAGACACAAAATCAGAAAAACGGATATTAAAAACCACCTACAAATTGATGATTCTGGAAGAAGAGAAATAGTGAACATCATGGAGGAGGGGTATAAGAATTATTATAACCCAGCAATGAGTACTCTCTACTGCATGTTCTGTCTCACTCAAAGTGTTTTGTGACTCTGGGGAATGTGGTGTAGCTCAATGACAGAGTGCATGCTTATCATGCATTTGGCCCTTGGTTCAATTCCCAGCCATAACAAAAAGTAAAATTACAAATATTTCCTTATTCAAATTATATTCAATTTTGTGTATTCAACCAAACCCTTTTTAATGTACTTTTTGCTGCCCTTGTTTTACTATTAAATAATTCTTGACTCTAGATCCCATGCATCCAGTGGGGAAAACATGACAGAATCACTAGGAATAATATTGAGTACATGTAATATGTACTCAATTATGCATATTTAAAAATGTAACATATCTTTTCAAATCACTATCAAAGAGTAGCTATTCCAATTTTCGACTTGACAATGATTAATATTATTGAGCATTAAATTTTTTGCTAATCTTATATATGAAAATCATTTCTCACTATTTTAAAATTCATATCTCTGAATTCTAATTATTTTGTGTTTTTTGGTCAAATAATTCTATTCTGTTTTGGTTTTTATTATTTCTTTTTGCTATTATTGATCTTACCATTTAAATAATCTTTTGTGATTTCATTGTTTTACCTCTTTCTTTGTCATTTTTGAAAAACTTCTATGTTTTTGGACATGGGTAACTAGTTTCCTATCTGGTGAGTCTGAGTTTACTCTACTCAACCCATCTTTCAACCAATTCTCCACATGTAGTTGCCGGGAATTTTTTTGAATATGCAAATCTAATGAGAGCATACCTCCTCCTCAACTTATACCATTTCTATGTTTTCATAGTTCTTTTAAGATCTAGAACACTATTATAGGTGTGAACTTGTACAAGAGAACGTGTCCCTTGATGGCCTTGGCCAGCACAGTTCTCCCATCTTGCTTAAAGTTCTTGGTGTAACTGTAGAAAGCATCATTCCTATATAAAGATTCAGTGTTGGGATCTGCATACACTGTGTACTTGTTCTTCTCCGAACATGGTATTCTGTAATGCTTGTGCTCAAGGATCTGGAGTATTCAATTCAGATCAGAGTTCTTTCAGTGTCCCTCCACGCACTTGTGATATTGGACATTCACAGTGCCTGAGGCAGTGCCTGAACCTTGGGGGACAAGTTTACCTTGGGAGACAAGTTTCCCGAGCTTGAGAGGCTTCTGTGCCTCTTTGCTGTTGATCTGTAAGTAATCAAGTTGCTTTGCCCTACTTGTCTCAGAGCTCTGTCTCAGTGGACTAGGTCTAAAGATGCAAGTGACAGAGCTGTGTCTATTTTTTTTTTTTATTTTGCTTTGAGTCTCTGCCATAGTCAAGAACCCCTGCAACTTGCACCTCGCCATTTTTAAAGCTTCTCATTAAGACATGCTGTCTACCTGCCATACAAGACTTCTTTTTTTTTTAAGAGAAAGTGAGAGAGAGAGAGAGAATTTTAATATTTATTTTTTAGTTTTTGGCGGACACAACATCTTTGTTTGTATGTGGTGCTGAGGATCGAACCCGGGCCGCACGCATGCCAGGCGAGCGCACTACAGCTTGAGCCACATCCCCAGCCCACAAGACTTCTTTCATTCCTGCACTGTGTCAGGTACTATGAGGTACCATCCCTTGGTACCACATAGCCCTCAGACCCCAGACTGTATGAAACTTAGAAAAATCTTTCTGAACTCCTGAGTTAAGTGAAAATCTCCCATTAACTATTCTTTGTGATACCTATCAATATTGTTTTATTTACATTTTTGTCTATTTCTGTGGTAACTGTCTTTCCTGATAGACTTTATGCCAATTGAGATCAAAATGGTATCTGTTTTGGGTAGATATTGTGATTTTTCAGTCAGCAGTTTTTAGTGCCTGTCATATATTTTGTTTTCAATGGTTAAATGAATGAACTGATGAGTGGATATCAAAATTAGAAGTTTCTTTCCACATCGCTTACTCTTCTTAATCTAGGCACTTGATTGTATACATAATTTAATGTCTTTTTATATCTGAACATATACATTGAAGGTGTATAATTTTCCCAAGTGTTCTTATTTAGGCACATTTCACAGGTGTTCTTATTTCGACACATTTCACAGTGTTCTGATTTTAGCTTATTTTTAAGTATTTTCAGTTACTGTTTTGCTCTCCTCCTTAATACAGATAGTAATTTATTTGGACACATTTAAATTTCCAAGTGAGTAGATTTTTTTTAGCTCTTATGTAATTGTTAATTTCTAAATTGTTTGGATTCTAGTCAGATAATATAGAATTTGTGACTCATGCTCTTGATATTCTTCTGGTTCTATTAGTTAAATAATGGTATTTGAAAATAACCCACAAATAGTTGGAAGAATGCATTCTCTGCTTTTTGTACAGAAATAAAGCTCTTATAATCAATAAGAATTAAATACATATTTAAACAATCTTATATTCATTAAATAGGTTAGTATTTCTCAGAAGATTCATGTCTTTGATAGTCATTTATAATACATTAGGATATTTTTCCTTTCAATAATACTTAGAGATGACCTGCAATTTTATTTTTTACACTTTTTCAAACTTCTGTTTCCTCCTTCATTGCTTTGTTTCATGTTATATTTATTTATTTAATAAAAATGTACTGAGCACTTCCTAAATGTCAGCTCTAGAAATAACACTATGAAAAAAGCAGGAACTGTAATTGCTGTTATAGAACTTAACATTCTAAAGTGGGGGGCTTATATTCTTGGGAAATTGTCTTTCGGTTGTAATATTTGGTTTGAACTTTTACATCATTAATTCAGCTTTAAATATTTTGCTTCATTGAATTTGCCTTGTTCTATTTTTTTTCTTACATTTGTCAAAATGATCCCTTTCCTCAAACTGATTAGATTTTTAAAGTTTAATACATTGTGTTACCTGCTAATCATTAAAATTGAATATCACATGGATGTATAACCAATGTGATCCTGCAATTTGTACACATGGAAAAAATGAGAATTCATACCCTATTTGAATCAAATATATGATATGTCAAGATCATTGTATTGTCTTGAGCAACTAATAAAAAATTGAATATCTATGTTTTTCTGTCATATGACCTAGGTTTAGATCACCGCCTTTATTTTTTACATGCATGGATGGTCAAGACAGGGCATTTGCTGGGTATAGAGTTACAACATGAAAATAGAATTGTTGTACTCACTTGTATCTCAGAGTCTGATACTCACAGTACTATTAGCAAAAGGTAAAGATCTCTCATACTCAATGCTAAAGTCAAGTCAAACAAAGGTGCATTAATTTTTAATGCAATTTCTCTAGGAATAACCCCTATATTGACTCCACAGACCTCTGCAACTCATTATATCATTATTAATTAGCTGCAGACTGATCTTTGAGAACATCCTCCATTGCAAATTACTTTGTCTATGGTTTGGTCATTGTTTATATTCTTAACCTGACTCTGATGATTCCTTCAACATTATGTCTTTGTTATTTTCTACTACAATTTTGTATTTATTATATTTTAAAATTAAAAAATATGACAATAATACTGTGAGATGATATGTTTAGCAAAAACTTAAAATGTTTTGTTGAATTAAACCTGTATAATGATTTCATCAGGCAATTTCTCAACACATATAAAGTTTAAAATTGCCATTACCTATGATCAGGTAGTGTTTTTAGGAATTAATACTAGGGAGAAAATTTATGTCTGACAGATTTGAAAACTGAATTTCTAAAAATATGTTTTGATATATCCAAAGAGTGAAAATGTATATGACTTTTAAAAATCACATTCTTTGATACTGCTTAATAATATGGGAAATATTTAGCGTTTACTATAAGTATTAATAATCACAATTTCCATGTTACAAAATAAAATTTATGTGTGTAACCCTAAAAGTTAATATATAAATACTAGATACATAATTCTTGTGTTTTCTAAACCATATATAATAAGCATATACAAATTTAGTAATCAAGTAAAAAATTCTGACAAATATAATCATTTTTAATATCCATCAAACCTGGTGTTTGATTCAAACTTAAATATTAAGAAAGATTCCTAAGTACTTTATAGCCCTTTACTGATATAAGTTATTTCATCATTAAGTAGATGCATTATGAATAAATTAATGCATAAATATTGAATAACATTTCTACAGAGTCTTGTATTTTAGTGTTCTTTGTTAAAAGCCTTTCCATATATTTTAATATTTTAATATATTTTTAATATATTTTAATATTTTAATATATTTTAATATTTTATATTTTATATTTTATATTTTCCATATATTTTAATATATTTTAATATTTTAATATTAAGACATCAGAATGTTGAGAAAGAGTTCTCTTTAATAATCTATCAGTTACATGAATCAGAAAGAAAATATCCAGCAACAAAAGGCTTATTTGACTGACCTTATGAGATTTTGAAATATTTCCCTTTCCTTGCTTACTGAATTGCAAAGTTACATGGTGGTTATGAAAGTAAACACCTCCTAAAGTAATTAATTAGACCAAAAAATCTGATTTCCTATCATATTTTCAAGGGAAAAATTTCTAATGATATTCTTTACATCAGCTGTACCTTCTGTAAACTCTATCATATCAAAATTACTAAATATTTATAAAGTTGTTTCAAAGGAATTAAGATATTTTCCAACATATTTATAAAGCAGCATTATAAACGCATAAATTTTGGACAAATAAAGAGTTTGATTGCTACCTAAGAAAAACTCAACTATTTTACATATTGCAGTCACTTTGGATTCTTCTGGAGGTTTGTGTTAAACTGAAAAACAAAACAAAAAAAAATTTTCTTTCTGGCATAATAACCTTATAAGTTAACTCTTATTTGCAGTATTTCTCTAATACTCAGTTCACTGTAAGAATGATGTCAGCAATGGGTATTGAACCGATAAGCTTGCATTCTCCTTTATTTGCTCATTTTACTAAGTGAAACAATAAGAAAAGCACCTTAGCATTTTGCTTTTGGTAGGAGTGAGGAGAAGGAAATATTTCAAAATCTTATAATGTCTAACAAGATGAAGCATTATTAAGAAGAAAACATGAAAATAATATGGTCAAAACATATTCCAAGAATCAAGGATTCTGTTTAGTATTTGCATGTTTAAAAATACTGGGGAATTTTTTTAAAAAGAAAATAATCAAAAATAATCAAAAAAAGAAATCAAATAATAAAAAAAAAGAAATCCAATTCCAAGAGGAAATGGTAAAGAGCATAGAGTAAAGAGTGTATCTCATAGTGACACAAGAAAGAGAAAGAATGCCCAATGTTATACAGATGTGTGTGTGAGTGCTTTGGGAATTCTTGAATGTCTTCATTAAAGATAAATAACCTTAAAAAAAAAAAAAGAAATCTAAATCACAAATATAATTCTGTTAACATCTGAGTTAGATTTGGGACATCACACATTAATATTCGTCTTTGATTTGGTCCAGACTCTCCTTTTACCTGCCATTGACACTGTTTTAGCTGTTGTATTTTTTAGTCTTTTATTTAAGCATATAATTGAAATGTGTGCTCCTTGCTTTTCATTCATCTTTTTCTGTCTAACAATGGATCCAATGATACCATACATTCATGGAATGATTCAACTTAGGAAGCCACAAATTATCCTAATACTTAGAAGACACAAGGACTACAAACATGAATCAAAACCACCTAGTTTATGTCATCATCTTTTCTCATTAATGATTTATTTTTGTACCAGGAACTAAACTCAGGGCCACTCAACCACTGAGTCATATCTCTAAGCCTTTTAATTTAACTTTTTTTTTTTTTTTTTTTTTTGAGACAGGATGTTGCTAAGTTGCTTTGGACCTCATAAGTTGCTGAGGCTGGCTTTGAGCTAGTGATCCTCCTGCCTAAGCCTCTTGGAATTATGGGTGTGTGCCACTGCACCCAAGGAATTAAACTTATATTTTTAAAAGTATTTATTTATTTTAAATATATATATATATATATATATATATATATATATGACAGCAGAATGCATTTTGATTCATTGTACACAATTGCAGCATAATTTTTCATTTCTCTGTACATGATGTAGCAACTCACTATATGTGCAATCATACATATGCATAGGGTAATCATGTTCATCACATTCCACCATCTTTCCTGCCCTATACACCCTCCTCTCCCTCCCCTTTGTCTAATCAAAGCTTCTCCATTTTTCCCATACCCTACCCCATTATGCATCCACATCCCCATATTAGAGACAACATTCAGCCTTTGGTTTGGGGGGATTGGCTTACTTTGCTTAGCTTGGTATTCTTCAATTCTGTTCATTTACCTGCAAATGCCATAATTTTATTCTCTTTTAATGCTGAATAACATTCCATTGTCTATACATGCCACAGTTTCTTTATCCATTCACCTATTGAAGGGCATCTAGTTTGCTTCCACAGATTAGGTATTGTGAATTGAGTTGCAATAAACATTGATGTGACTGCATTATTATAGTATGCTGATTTTAATTCCTTTGGGTATAGACAAAAGTGTGGGATAGCTGGGTCAAATGGTGGTTCATTCCAAGTTTTCTAAGGAATCTTCATATTGATTTCCAGATTGGTTGCACCGATTTGCAGTCCCAGCAATGTATGAGTATGCCTTTTCCCAATAACTTGCCATTCTGACTGGAGTGAGACAAAATCTCAGTATAGTTTTGATTTTCATTTCTTTAATTACTAGAGATGTGTCTGTTCAGCTCCTTAGCTCATTTATTGATTGGATTGTTTGTTTGTTTGTTTGTTTGTTTTTTGGTGTTCTTCATCTATCCTGGAGATTAATGCTCTGACATGCATGTGGAAAAAAATTTGCTCCCAAAATGTAGGCTCTGTGTTAACTTCATTGGTTGTTTCTTTTGCTGAGAAGAAGCTTTCTAGTTTGAAACCATACCATTTATTAGTTCCTGATTATATTTCTTATGCTTTAAGTGTCTTGTAAAGGAAGTCGGGGCCTAATCCAACATGATGAAGATTTGGGCCTATTTTTTCCTCCATTAGGCACAGGGTTTCTGGTCTAATTCCTAGGTACCTGATGCACTTTGAGTTGAGTTTTGTGCATGATGAGAGAGAGATTTAGTTTCATTTTGATGCATATGGATTTTCAGTTTTCCCAGCATTATTTGTTGAAGAGGCTATCTTTTCTCCAATGTATGTTTTGGTGCTTTTGTCTAGTAAGAGATAATAGTATTTTTGTGGACTTGTCTCTGTCTTCTATTCTGTACCATTGGTCTACATGTCTATTTTGGTGCCAATACCATGCTGTTTTTGTTACCATAACTTTGTAGTGTAGTTTAAGGTCTGGTATTAGGAGGCCTCTTGCTTCACTCTTCTTACTAATGGTTGTTTTGGCTATTCTGGGTCTTTTATTTTTCCAAATGAATTTCATCATTGCTTTTTCTATTTCTATAAGGAATGACATTGGGATTTTAATTGTAATCACATTGAATCTGTATAGTGCTTTGGGTAGTATGGCCATTTTGACAATACTAATTTTGCCTATTCAAGAACATGGGAAATCTTTTCATTTTCTAAGGTCTTCTTCAATTTCTTTCTTTAGTGCTCTGTAGATTTCATTGTAGAGTTCTTTCACCTCTTTCAAGTTGGCTTCCAAGTTGTTGTATTTTTTTTTTTAGGCTATTGATTGTGGATGGGGTAGTTTTCCTAATTTCTCTTTCAGAGGATTCAACACTGATGTATAGAAATATATTTAATTTATGGGTATTGATTTTATATCCTGCTACTTTGCTGAATTCATTTATTAATTCTAGACATTTTTTGGTGGGTTTTTTTTTCTATCCTCTGACTATAGAATCATGTTGTCAGCAAATAATGATAGTATGAGTTCTTCATTTTGTGTTTGTATCCCTTTAATTTCTTTCGTTTAATTGCTCTAGCTAGAGTTTCAAGGACTATGTTGAATAGATGTGGTGAAAGAGGGCATTCCTGTCTTGTTCCAGTTTTTAGAGGGAATCCTTCCAATTTTCCTCTATTTAGAATGATGTTGGCCTTGGGTTTAGCATAGATAGTTTTTACAATGTTAAAGTATGTTCCTAATATCCCTAGTTTTTCTAGTGTTTTGGACATGAAAGGGTGCTGTATTTAGTCAAATGCTTTCACTGCATCAATTGATATAATCATATGATTCTTAACTTTAAGTCTGAAATGAATTATATTTTTTGATTTCCTTATTTTGAACCAAACTTTCATCCCTGGAATGAACCACATTTAATCATGGTGCACTATTTTCTTAATATGATTTTGTATGTGATTTGCCAGAATTTTATTGAGAATTTTTGCATCAATGTTCATCAGGGATATTGGTCTAAAATTTGCTTTCCTTGATGTGTCTCTGCCTGGTTTTATTATCAGAATGATACTAGCTTCATAGAACGAGTTTGGAAGAGTACCCTCCTTTTCTATTTTATGGAATAATTTGAGGACTATTGATATTAATTCTTCTGTGCATGTCTTGTAGAACTCAGCTGTGAATGTGTCTGGTCCCAGGCTTTTCTTGGTTGGTAGGCTTTTGATGGTCTCTTCTATTTCTTTGCTTGAAATTGATCTGTTTAAATTGTGTATGTCCTCTTGACTCAGTTTGGGTTGATTATATGCCTTTAGAAATTTGATGGTGTCTTCAAGGTTTTCTGGAGTATAAATTTTCAAAATAATTTCTAATTGTCTTCTGTATTTCAATAGTGTCTTTCACTATGTTTCCTTTTTCATTGTAAATTTTAGTAACTTAATTTTTTTCTCCCTTTCTTTAGCCATTAGGGTGGCTAAGGGTTTGTCAATTTTATTTATTTTTTCAAAGAGCCCGCTTTTTTGTCATTTTTTTGAATTGTATATTTTGTTTCATTTTTTTTATTTCTGTCCATATTTTAATTATTTCCGTCTTATATTACTTTTGGTTTTGTTTGGTTCCTCTTTTTCTAGAGCTTTGAACTGTAATGTTAGGTCACTTATTTGTTGACTTTTTCTTCTTTTAATGAATGAACTCCATGCAATGAACTTTCCTCTTAGAACTACCTTCATAGTGTCCCAGAGATTTTAATAAGTTGTATTGGAATTCTCATTTAACTCTAGGAATTTTTTTTTTTGTCTCCTACCTGATGTCTACTGTTATCCATGCATCATTCAATAGTGTATTGTTTAGTCTCCAAGTGTCGAAGTAGCTTCTATTTTTTATTTTATCACTGACTTTTAATTTCATTCTATTATGGTCAGATAGAATGCAGGGTAGTATCTTCATTTTTTTGTATTTTCTAAGACTTGCTTTGTGGCATAACATATGGTCTATTTTGGAGAAGGTTCCATGTGCTGAGAAGTAAGTGTTTTTGTTCACTGATGTTTGTAATATTATATATATATATATATATATATATATATATATGTCCATTAAGTCTAAATTATTGATTATATTATTGAGTTCTATAGTTTCTTTGCTTAGTTTTTGTTTGGAAGATCTATCCAATAATGAGAGATGTGTATTAAAGTCACCCAGTACTAGTGTGTATTGGTCTATTTGGTCCTTGCAGTTGAGAAGGGTTTATTTGGATTGTTATGTCTTGTTGATGTATGGATACCCTAAGAAGTATAAAATGTCCTTCTTTATCCCTCTTCACTATATTTGATTTGAAGTCCACTTTATCTGATATGAGGATGAAAACCCCTACTTGTTTACCTGGTCCATGTGAGTGGTACATTTTTTCCTACCCTTTCAATTTCAGTCTGGGGATGTCTTTTCCAATGAGATAAGACTCTTGAAGGCAGCCTATTTTGGGGTTGTTTTTGTAATCCAAACTGTCAGTCTATGTATTTTAATTGATGAGTTTTTCTCACTCACATTCAGGGTTATTATTGAAATATGATTTATATTCCTGGTCATTTTGGTTTATTTTTGGTTTTTAACTTGGTTTTCTCCTTTGATTGGAATTTTCTGTAGTGGAGTTCTTCCCTTTGCTGATTTTCATTATTGTTTTTCATTTCCTTCTCCTGGAATATTTTGCTGAGAATGCTCTGTAGTGCACGACTTCTTGGTATAAATTCCTTTAATTTTTGTTTATCATGAAAGAGTTTTATTTTATCATCAAACTTGAAGCTTAATTTTGTTGCATATAAGATTCTTGGCTGGCATCCATTTTGCTTTCAGAGCTTAATATATATTGTTCCAGGATCTCCAGGCTTCGAGGATCTGAGTTGAAAAATCTGCTGACATACGAATTGGTCTTCCCCTGTATGTGATCTGATTTGTCTCTCTTGTGGCCTTTAAGATTTCATCCTTATTCTGTATTCTTTATTCTAGACATTTTCATTATAATGTGCCTTGGTGTAGATCTTTTGTACATTTGGTGTCCTGTAAGCCTCTTGTTGATTTTCCAATTCATTCTTCATGCTTGGAAAATTTTCAGACATTATTTCATTGAAGAGATTGTGCATTCCTTTGGTTTGCATCTCTGTGCCTTCCTCTATCCTACTAAATTTTAAATTTCATCTTTTGATGTTATCCCATAATTCTTGGACATTCTCTTCATGGTTTCTTACAATCTTCACTGTGTGGTCAAATTTATTTTCAAGATTGTATATTTTGTTTTCATTATCTCACATTCTGTCTTCCAAGTGAACTAGTCTGTTGTTGATGTTTACTAGTGAGTTTTTAATTTCATTTATTGTTTTCTTCATTTCAAGTATTTATGATTTTTTTCAGAATCTATATCTCTTTCTTGAAGTAATATTTTGTGACCTGTATTTGGTCTCTTATCTCTTTCTTGGTATGATCAATAGTTGCCTTTATTTGCTTTCTTATCTCTCTGTCCATGTGATCAATGGTTACCTGTATTTGCTCTCTTATCTCTTTGTTGGAATGATCAATTTTTGTCTGTATTTGCTCACTTGGGTCATTCTTTAATTTGTAGCCCATTTTAATTATGTACATGCTGAACACCTTCTTTGACATTTCATCAGCTGTGTTGTCCAAGGATTCTATTATTGTAGTATCTATTTTGTTTGGGGCACTTTCCTCCCTTGTTTTCTCATGTTGTCTATGTATCTTCCTTTCTTGCAGTGTGAATCTGAGGTATTACAGTTTCTACCCTGTAATCTTGTAGTGTCCCTAGAGATTCATTGTACCTCACCTTGGTGATAGGCTTCTAGACCCTGGTTGGTGTCCCACAAAAAATGCTACTGCAACTAAAGGTGGTGTTGGCAATAGCTGAGGTAACTCAAGATAGCAGTGGGGGTGTCCCAAGATGGATACAACCACTTTCAGATATGGGGCTGAAAAGGTGGGCTGCCTGTTTGGTGACTGAACTGCATCCAGGCCTGTTTGTTGTCCCAAGGTGGAGGCTACTGTGTGGGGAAGGCTAAGGCAAAGGCTGCAGTGTCCCATTATGGAGGTGGGCAAGGCCTGGGCTTGGGTGTGGTTCTACTGGTCGTCAGGGGGCATACTGCACATAACCTTGACCTAGGTTCCAGTTCTAGGCCTGGGCTTGGGCTCTGGTGGGGGTCTGCTTGTGGGCAGGGCAGTCCTGGTCAGGGGCATACTGCACATAACCTTGACCTAGGTTCCTGTGTGGGTGGGTGGGGCAGTTCTAGACCTGGGCTTAGGCTCGGGTGGGGGTCTGCTGGTGGGTAGGACAGTCCTGGTCAGGGGCCCTGGGCCTTGGCTCTTGAGAGGGTCCTGCACTAACTTTGCAATTAAACTTATTTTAAGCTTGTCCTTAAAACATGTATTTATGGGGTTCCAGGTCATGTTTCAATATATGCATACATTGTTTAATATTTAACTTAATTTAAATATATCTCTCCTCAAAAAATTATTATTTATATATGTTAAAAACATTTAAATTCTTTCTTCCATCTTTTTGAAATATAAAGTACATTATTGTTATCTATCCTCACTGTACTGTGAAGTAGCACAATGAAAATTCTCATTTCTCTCTAACAATAACTTAGTACCCATTATCCACCTCCTCCCAACTTCCCTGCCCACTAACTTCCTCAAGCTGGAAGATCCACCATTCTATTCGACATCTATGGATCAATGTATTAAATATTTGTTTACATGAATAGGATTATGTGATACTTGCTTTATATGCTTTGATTCTTATATTTAACATAATGATCACTCTCCTTCCATCCACGCGGCTGCAAATGAAAGGATTTCAAACCTTCTATGTCTTAATTGTATTCCATCATGTGTGTGTGTGCGTGTGTGTGTGTCTTAATTTCATCAGTAAAGAAAAATGGGAAAAGAGAACAATAAAATGCATATCTCTGAATGCTCCCTACTATTCCCCAAACCTAGTCATGTTAAGGAAAAAATGATAATAAGACACGGTCAGGAAATCCAGACACTTTATCTTGAAGGGCACTGGATTTTTCTTATGCACACTGAGAACCGGGCAGCTAATGTTATCTGTAGCAAGCTCCATTTTTTGTTTGTTTGTTTGTTTTGTTTTGTTTTGTTTGTTTATGCACCAGGACAATTGTTCTTTGGGATGCTAGTCATACAAGCAAGCTAATGTTGATGACATCACTGCTTTGGCAGCCTGACTTATAGAACCCTTATTGGAGTGGGAACAGCGTGGAACTGAAGGCACTGTGGAAAGAATATGTGTCACTCATCAGGACAGCTTGGAAAAAAATGTTGTGAGTTAGAGGAGACACTGCTTGGCAAAGCACCATGAAGGGCAGAGGTGCTGTCTGTTTTATTGCCACTGAACTCATCTTGGAGGAGTCACTGATATATTGTAAGCTTTCCCCAATATATCATATATTTGCTATGCTGTCTCCAGACACTGTTTAATTGTTTATTTATTTATTGGTTCTTTTTAGCTATACATGACAGTAGAATCCAGTTGGACATAATTATACAAGCACGGAATATATTTTGTTCTAATTCAGACCTTAGTACCTTTCCTTTCCCTTCCCTCTCTCCATCACCTGCTCCCTCCCCTCTATTGATCTTTCTGCTATTCACCCATAGTTATGTTTTTAAATCAGTGTGCTGTGGCTATACATGATGGTGAGATTCACTGTGGTATACTTGATCTATCATGTTATTTTGGTCTTTCTGTGCTTGGATTATTACACTTAACATAATAATCTCTCTAGTTTTATCCATTTTACTGCCAATGAAGGATCTAATATTTTTTATGGTTTAATAGTATCCCATGGTGTATGCACCATATATATATATTTTGTTAGTCTATATATCAGTCAATGGACACTTGGTCGCTTCGATTTCCTGGCTACTGTGAATAGTGCTGCAATAAACATGGGTGTCCAGATAATTCTTTGATATGTTAATTTTATCTCCTTTAGAAACAGTACTGGGTTTACTGGATCCTATAGTAGTGCTATTTGAGTTTTTTTTCAGGACCATCAACTGCATGAATTTACATTCCAACCAATCTTTCCTTTTTCCCCAAGTTTTTATTTTTTTTCCAGAACTTGCTACCTTCTGTCTTTCTGATGACTGCCATTCTTACAGTAGTGAACATATCTTGTTGTGGTTTTGATAGTCTGCACCATCTTTTGAATCTTAGAAAATCCACATAATCTATTCTTTTTTTTTTGTTTGTTTTATGGAAGATATGAATTTTAAACTGTGAAAATATTTGATCGATGTAACAATGTAACACTTATTAATAAACAGTGTCATTAAATTCCATAAGACACTATTTTCAAGAGTTAAGTGACAATTATTTATCTAGAGCAAATAATAGATACCGTAATATATACCTAATTAACAGTATTTTTTTAATAAATTGATGTTTAGGGTTTGCCAAAGGGAAAAGTAGAAACTCAATTGATGGGTTCCAAATGAAATATATGTGTTTAACATAACTGATTTCTAATAAATTTTGAAAGCAAATGTTCAGAGAATTTATCCGAAGGATAGAAAATAGATCTCGTCTCACATATCAAAGCAGAATAATTCATCTTTGTGTTCCACCATCTTGATGTTTGCCTTAGCAAGAGAGTGGCTAAAACTAATGAATAATATTTATTTTTAGTGTTGATGTGTTGGCTTCATGCCTATGTTCATGCAGATTGTTTTCCTTTCTCGAACTAACATTTTCTATAAGCAGTTTCCTTCTTTCCATATGCTTTTCTGAAACTGAAAGTGTAAGTATTAGGACTAGCTCCTTTGGAAGTAGAAGTAACTTTAAGTCTAAAGTGACCAGATGCTTTCTGGATTAGCTGTGGACTATAATAAACCCAGAAAATGTTTGATGCTTTTTTTGTGGCTAAGGATGATAAAATTAGTTTTAAAGTTGTTTTATTGAATTACCCTTATTAAATAACTATTCTGTGATTTCCTGGTAAGTCCATTATCAAAGTCCTCATCCCATTTTTAAAAAAGTAAGGTTTAAAAAGAAATTAAATTAATTTCATTCACCTATTGAATTAAACCAAAACAATGTTTTATCAGCTTGTTTTTTCTTTAAATCACTAAATTTAATCTCAATAATATTATATAAATTGATTTGATTTTTATGAAGCCATAAAGCATGTCGTTCTTCTGAAGGTTCCAACTGACAATTGCCATACAGGCAAGCACATTTCTCTTCCATGGGCCTAAAGATATCTCTGGGTTTAATATCATGCTAAAGGAATTTCTAACATGTCCCTTAGTTTGCCAGATAAGAATTTTAAAGCAATTTATATTTTGTGGTTAGTAATAGTGAAACACAAATACCACATTTTCAGACCAATTTTGGTCACACTGAGTTCCTGCAATAGCAAGACCCACATATAATGAATGTCATTTGTATACCAGACAATGCTACTATATAGGCTTTATACAGATTTAATTAAAAAAAAAACTTTGCAATGTTGATTTCAATTTTCCTATTTTAAACACAAACAGGAATAAAACACATGTCCAACATCAGGCTATCAGTAAAATTTTAAAGTCAGGTTAGGTTGACTTCCCATACCATGTAGTGAAAGTCAGTAAGAAGCCCCTGTAGAGAGCTGAGAAATTTTATCATTTGCTTCAAATGTTTCTAAATTGCTCTGTTGCCTGCATAAATCTATAGAAGGCATGGAGTTCTACTGTTGATGAAAGTAATCTTAAAGTTAAGTTTTTCAGGACATCACCAAGGATAATTCCTTTAATGAGTTTTGGGACATCTATACTTTGTAATTCAATCTCCTGTGATGACACATTTCATATTTCATATGTTGTGAATGAAGTGTCCTTTATGAATGCATGTATTTAGATATTTTTCAAAAGTTCTCTTTCCTGCTGTTAAAAGTTTCAAAATGGCCTTGAGAACCTCCCACATAGCTGCAAACTTTAAGCTACATTTTAGAACAAATTTGAGCATGACAAAATCCTTCTAGGTAAAAGATGTTAATCTAAAACTCCAAAAAAGTTTAAATAGATGTTATTACTTTAAAGAAGGATTATTGCTCCTAAAATGACATGTAACTAAGCTGGTAATTTTGATAAAAATGAGTTAATGGATCATTTTTTACTGTGACTTAAGATAAATCCATCACTTGCTATTCTTTTCTTTTCTTTTGATTTCTGAACTAATAACTAATTTCATTAATCGAAGACTACTTTCTCATGTAAAAAAGCATCAGAAACATTTTTCCTAGACATATTTAAATTTTGCATCAGCTTTCTTTAATTCTGCAACCTCTAAAATTTGCATTTTCTGTAAATTAACCATGAACAAGTGTATATTTTTATTTTAATGCTGTTTCATATTAAACTATTTTTACACTAAATTTTATTTTAATAACATTAGACAAAGTCAGACTCATAAATCTAATAATTTAGAATGAAAGGTAGTTCATTTTCAATAATTTTTTTCCAATTTTAACTGTTTTTGTATTTACTTGCATGACTAATCAAAACACTATTTTATTCTAGTTTTTAAATACATTGCTTATTTGCTACATGATACATAATAGATTCACAGTTATTGAGATTTCAGCATCTTTCTTCCAGTTAACCTTCATATTCATTTTCTGTTATTCTAAATGAAATCTTCAATCTTGTGGATACAATATCTTATAAAACAAATTTAATTTTTTAAATCTTCTTAAAAAACAGTGACTTGCCTTTGATATACTCTAGATGTTGGAAATATACAGATATTTTCTCACATGGAGAAGATAGCAAGGTGATAAGTCTGTAAGTTCAGATTTTTTTTTTATTTAATCATCTTCAACTGAGTACCCAGCTGACCAAAGATCATGTAAAAGTCCTACTGAGGTTAACCAAGCTCAGCCCAAATGCTTAGAATACAGCAGCAGTGTCTCAAAGATCCATTGTCTTTTAAGAAAAATAAATAATTATTGCAGCTAGCATAAGGTTACCTTTTTACCATCAGACCTGTATTCATAATAATATAATGAAAATAAATTACAGGCACTTCACATTATCATAATTTTTTTTCTAAACCTGAACTCTATTATTTGAAAACTAGAATTGTCTCTTCAGTTATCCATTTTGGTGAATTGAATTGCGTGAGAACTGATTAAAATTTCTGTGTGCAAACATGTTTTGGGTTTTATTCTTCTTTCTCATTAACTTCCAACTTACAAATTTTCACCAATACCAGTTAATTATATCCTGTTCTCTTCCAAACCCATTGTCATCTGTTTCCATACTGAAAATGTGTTAGTTCAGTTCCTAATCATATCTTATATAAACGTTTTTCTTTTTTTTTTTTAACTAGGCTTAGAATTAATCTTTTTCAACAGTTTTTTTCTTTCGAAAAAAAATTCCTATTTTGATACCACATTCATCTTTCTCAAATGCAAATTTGCTCAGGCTACTTTCCTGCTTGTGTCTCTTCATTATGTCTCTGGAAAGGGTTGAAACTGCTTTCATGTTTTAAAGCACCCTTTCGAGTGTGGTGCTCATCTTTTATCTGTCCCCAGTCAGGTCAGTTTTAGAAGTCATGTCCATGTGCTTGCGTATACATATTTTCATTTCCTGGCATGATTTTTCAGCCATTATCTAAAAAGCTAACTCAAGTACACCTAGCCTCACTATTACTTCAAATGTGGTAGTTTCTGAAACTTCTATTACCAATAATTCCCCAAACAGATTTCTATCTAGGGTTTGTTAATTATTTGAACGATGTTTAGCATATTTTACTTTCTTGATTTCTGATTTCAAAGAATGAACATGACTTATAAGACATAATTGATTTGCTCCATAAATCAGACAAGAAGTCATTCCTTCCTTGTGCATTATTTCCTTCAAAGACATTACCAAAATTGACAATATAATGAGCTGATTGCAATCAAAACTAACAATATCAAAAAAAAAATAACATAAAATAAAATTTCTCTTCATTTAAAATTCTCTGTTTCCCAAATAATGATTAGGTAACAATCTGTTAAACATTTTTATTTTAAAAAAGTAATCACTTGAGCTGGGGTTGTGGCTCAGTGTTCCAGTGCTCACCTTGCAAGTGTGAGGCAATGGGTTTGGTCCTCTACACCATATGTAAATGAATAAAAAAAAAAAAAAAAGATTGTGTCCACGTACAAAAAAGAAAATTAAAAATTAATAACTTGAAGTAAGATAATGAGAAAATTAGAACCTCTGCAGTTCTAAAAAATACAACACTTTTTATTTGCAATGAAAGATAACACAAACCTCTAAAGTCTGAGAGTCATTAATCTGAGTATTTTTTGTAAATTTTTCTCATTGTGGGTATAATTCAAGTCACACAAGCTACAGAAATACATGAAAAAGTCTTAGCAATCATCTCTAGTACTCTATATAGGTCATAGGCTTCTTTAAAAAATCAAAATGAATATTCATTGGAGATTCTTGTTTAAAGACTTTGGAAAGTTTTTGACATAAAACTTTTTTCTCAGTCTCTATTAATAATATAAGCATCCTTATATCAGGTGACTTTCATGGCATGATTCCTACTCCAAGGACTTTTTGTTCTTGTTGATTGTTTTGACTGATTTTTTTTTTTTATAAAATTGTATTTGACATTAGTACAACCTATGAGAAATAGCTCAATAAACTTAAGAACTATTTAATAGATTGATACTTTTTGTAGACCACCTACACTTTCCCAGAAGCTTGGAAAAGTTACTGGGTGAATGTGAGTTGTATTTACTGTTGATCTATAACTGAATTCAACCTCCCATTGATTTTTATTTTTTTCTACTCTGACAAGATTCCTTACTGTTGATGGACCCAACCTGATCTTTTCTTAAAATTGGGAGCAATCTTGCCACAAAGCCATGAAAAAGATAATTTTGGCTTTACTATAAATTACTGCAAATTCTGAATCTGCTTGGAATGCCTGCCCGTGCCTTGAACTCACCCATGCCTGGCTCTCTAACCAGAGAGCAGCCCTCTCTGAAACCTTAGTGACACCTCATAAATATTGGCCTTCCCTGGCCAGACAACGACCCTCTCTGAGGCTCTAATGGTCCTCATAAATTCTGATGTTGGGGCCAGCAAAAAATGTAAACTACCATCAGTGTTATGCTCGTCAGAGTTCTGTTATCTGTAACCCCCCTTTGTGTAACTTTCTGGGCTATAAAGCTGGGCTGCAGGAAACCTGGGGTGCTGCTTCTTCCTGTCGTTTTGGGAGGGAAAGGCAGCCCAGCCCGTCGAAATAATAAGCTTGCTTTAATTTGATTTTAATTGTAGTCAGTGGTCTTTTCTTGTGTCCTGGTCTAACACTATTTTCTTTTCCTTTTGTTGTTTATTGCTTTTCTTTAAAAAAAATATCAAAGGAAGTTTTTGGTATGTGGTTCATAAAATCTTATATGATAATTATTTTGAATTTGTAAATACATGCTTGTACCTGATAAGAGTCTGAATCATAAACTCATTAAATGACTTAGGATTTTAAATTGTTCCTTGGAGCTATGTGTTATAAACTCAGTATGTACTTGTTGTAACTGTTCTAAATCTACTTATCCATTTAACAGATACTTATTGAAATGGATATGAATACTAGGACATTGTGCTAGTTGCTCTTGGGATTACAAGAAGGAGATTTAACCAGGTTTGACTTCTAATAGTGGTTTGTATGTGTGAGGTCAGAAGATGGGCCCACTGTACAAGTAAAACATTGCCCTATGCAATCAGCATCATTAAATTAAGGACATAAAAAAAGGGCATAACAACAAGACAGTGAAAGTAACAAGAATGGTTTCTGAAATCAGACCTCATTATATTTTTCACATTATGTGTAGGTAGAGAGAACAAAGTTGATTTCTCTAACAACTGCAGGTTTTTATTGCCTTTGTTTTTGTTACCTTAATTTCCTCTATAATGCTTCTCAGGAGGTTCAGTCAATAAAAAAAATGCTGCTTTCTTTCCAAGAAGTCTTTTGTCTTTAATTAATTGACAGCTCTAATGAAATAGGCAAAGCAACATCTTTTGTTGAAAGTTCACATATAAGGAACAAAAGAAATAGTGAATGGCAAAGAGTAATTCAATTTAGAATTTAAAATATAATAGTAGTATTCAGTAAGAGAGAAGCAATTGACATCTTTCTGCTCCCCACCCTCTTCTCACCTACTAGCTATAAAATAATGATCTTTTAAAAATTATATGCATATAAATGATTCAAAATATATTTGTAAGGATGTGTGAAATTTTAATTTGTAAATTAAAGAAGAATTATAGCCCTTGTAGAAATTAATAATGCTTTAATTTTCTTTTCATGTGTCTCAATAGAACTAAGGTCTGCTTGTATCAAAAACGTGAATAAAGAAAACTGCTCCTGGGGTCTTATGAACAGAAAGAAAAAGAAAATCTTCTTTTCTCCAATTTCATCAGATACAGCTCCATGAAAGAAATGAAATTTATTTTGAAAGAGGGCAATGGGTTGACTTTTCAGAAAAGAGCCTTATAGTCAAAGGGAGCTTGTGAGAGGGAGCGGGATTATCAGATTTTTAACAAGTGAAAACAGAGGGGGTGGGAGAGAGAGAGAGAGAGAGAGAGAGAGAGAGGTGCCGCAGTCTGGCTGGGCACAAAATAACCAAGCCGCCGCGAGGCACTTGTAGGTTCAAACAGGAACTACTTTATTGCCAGAACTCCACCGCCACTCCACAGGTACTCCTCGGGAACTCTCCCAGCTCTCAACCAGGCTCCACGAGAACTCAAGGGGAACTTTGAGAGAACTCAAGGGAACTCAATGGGCTCCTGGAGAACTCAAAAGTAGTGGGCGCCCAGGCAGCAGGAGCCGCCCTATTGCCGGACAGCAGGGGTTTATATACAACTGAATACACAGCCTGTTTCAATCTAGCATCATCCAGTCACAGCAATTATACACAGCTTAACTTCATTATCATCATCTTAATGGCTCCCTAGCGTCACCTCTCAACCACTCCTTCTGGCAATATGCCATGCGCCATCCGGACTGGACTGTGGTTCTCAACTGGGGCGGGGGAGCATAAGCTAAGAGCGGATAAATAAGAAAATAAGGAAAAACTTTAAAACATTGAAGTTTTTTTTTTTTTTTTGAGAGAGAGAGACAGAGAACTTTTTAATATTTATTTTTTAGTTTTCCATGTACACATCTTTATGTGGTGCTGAGGATTGAACCCAGCACCCCACGCTTGCCAGGTGAGCGCCCTACTGCTTGAGCCACATCCCACGCTTGCCAGGTGAGTGCGCTAGTGCTTGATTCACATCCCCAGCCCCAAAACATTGAAGTTTTAAAGGAAAAAAAAAGAATTCTTTAAAAAAATGAAGTTTATTCAAAGTTATTTAATGTTCATTTAAAATTAATATTATCATCATTAATCAAGTTTCTAAATAGTTTTTGTTGGGTGCAGAGCAGGCTGAACTGTGTTGTCTGCAGGTCAGGCTGAACAGATGTTGGCTGCAAGATAGCCCACGCACTCAAACCCCCCTCTATCTGGTCCTTTATCACCTGTTTGCCTCAAGTTTGAACATTCAACCCTGCTTAAGGCTGAACACTTAACCCCACCTTGGGACAACAAGGCAGCTTGCAGACCCAGAGGCCCCATTAGATTTGGGCTATAAAAACTCCCTCCTGCCAGGCCCCCCTCTCTCTTGCTCTTGCTCTCTCCCTGTTCATCTCTTCTCTTTTCTCTCTCTCTCTTTCCTTCTTTCCTTTCTCTTTGTTGCACTGCAGCAATAAAGATCTTTTGGTTGCTCTGAGTGTTGTGGTCACTTTCCTTTCAGTTTTCAAAAGGGCTGTATTTTATTTTATTAATTAACTGGGATTATCTATTTTTGTACACAATGTGTGCATATGTATGCACAGGTTTTCTGATTTTAAAAAGAATCTTTTGGTCAAGACTTATATTTAGTTGATTATTGCTAGATTTTATTTGCTAAGATTTCATTTAAATATTATATGTCTGTCCATATTTCTCTCTTCATATATGTGTGTGTGTGTGTGTGTGTGTGTATATATAGATATATATAAACATTCTTGCTGTGCAATTTTTGGTTCTAATATAATTTAATTGTTTTTCCGTATAATTTTCTTTGTTTTAAAAAAATTCCTCTCATCACAAATGACTTGGTAAAGCATTCATTTTTTTATTAAATACTCTGGATTAATTTAAATTAGGTGCAAATGAGTTTTGGAAGGACAGTTTAACTTGATTTCGGTGCTTTTTTCAAAGGAAAAACTGAAATTATATTTTCAATTTTTCTCAGCACAGAAGAGAAGAATACCTTAAATCACTTCTCTTTCTAGAACTCCCACAAAATCCAAGGATTGATGTGCTCTAAGCTTCCTACATGTCTTTTCTTTTCTTTCTTTTTTTTTTTTTTGAATAAAGTTAGTTGGAGCCAGGTGTGGTGGTATATTCCTGTAATTCCATTGACTTGGGTGGCTGTGGTGGGAGGATTGACATTTTGAAGCTAGTCTTAGTAGCTAAACAAGTATCTAAGCAGTTTAGTGAGACCCTATCTCAAAGTAAATAAACAGGCAAAAAGGCCTAGGAATGTATCTCAGTTGTAAAGTGCCCTTGGGTTTAATCTCCAGTGCAAATAAATAAATAAATAAATAGTGGCTAGATGGGAGTGTAGGAATGGTAAGTTATAATGCAGTTTGCTGATTTCCTCAACTACTCTGTGTGAGGTCTTGGTGAAGGCATTGGAAAGGGTATCCCAAGTTGTATACATCATGCATTGCTTTATAAAAGGGTATTGTCACTGGATAAGATGGCCCACACCTGTAATATAAGGTGCTCTGGAGCTGAGGCAAGAGGAACACAGGTTTGAGGCCAGTCTGTACAACTTAGCAAAATCTTGTCTCAAAATAAAATTTATTATTATGCTTTTAGATCAGTCGTAGAGAACTTGCCTTGTATGTGTAAGGCCCTGGGTTCAATTAATAGTACTAGATGCCAAACAAACAAACAAAAAAACAAAGGTGCTCTCTTAGTTCAAGTTTCCTGTAAGCAGCCACAGGACACAGGTATGCATGCAGGAATAATATATTATCTGGGTATAAACAGTGCTGAGAGCCACGGCCGAGTCTGTATGGCCCCTGGCATTTTGCCAACAGTATTGATTGACAGGCGAGGCATTACTATCCGCCTCTGCCGCAACTTTTGAGTTCTCGCACTATTTTGGAGTTCTTGTGGGGATTTCCGGGGATTCCCCGAGAGTTCCCATTGGTTGGTCTATCTGATTTCCAAGTAATTTGTATTGCCTCAGTGACCCCTTCTGAAAACCCAGTCCATGTCTATTTATTCCCTGATCTATTTGAATTGGTGCTGATAACGCCAAAGTCGCGGGTTCATTCCCCGTACAGGCCACCATCTTTTACCAATGGGAACTCTCGGGGAATCCCCGGAAATCCCCACAAGAACTCCAAAATAGTGCGAGAACTCAAAAGTTGCGGCAGAGGCGGATAGTAATGCCTCGCCTGTCAATCAATACTGTTGGCAAAATGCCAGGGGCCATACAGACTCGGCCGTGGCTCTCAGCAAAACAGAAAGCAAGAAAACACAACATAAGAATGTTCAACAATTTAGCTTCTGCTACAGATGATAATATCAGCTTAATTCCACCTGGAACTTCTGAAGAATATCATATAATAAATATTCATTCACATCCCAGGGAATTAATGCAGATAATAGCCCCACCTTCCCAATAAGAAGCAATAGCTCTATGCTTAATGAACTTCTCTGTGTTTCCCATATGTAGCTACAGAAGCTGTGGTTTGATTCTAGAATGTCTCTCAATGGCTCATGTGTTGACAGCTTGCTCACCAATGTAGCACTGTTCAGAAGTGGGAATTTCGTCAGTGAATTAACCCATGATGGATTCAAAATCTGATGGCATTTTGGGAGGAGATGGCAACTGTGGGAAGTAGGATCTAGCTAGAGGAAGTAGGACACTGGGTGCATGTTTCCCTGCTGTCTTGAGATGAACTAATTTTCTCTGCCACATCCTTTTGCCATGATTCTCTGCTCTTATCACAGGCCCCCCAAACAATGGAGCCACCAGGAACTGAAGTCTCTGAAACCATGAGCCAAAATAAATCTTCCTTCCTCTAAGTGGTTGAAAATGTAACTTGAAGAGGATCCATAGTATACATCATTTATATAACTTAACACTAAATCACATTTTCTGGATAAACCCTATAGAGAGGTTATAGCATGTTTGTGTGTGCGTGCATGTGTGTGTGTGTGTAAGTTCAAGCCAGTTCTTGTCTCTGGGGAAAAAGGGGAGAACAGGGGAGACTAGGAAATGCTGTATATGGAAGACATTAAAATCATAACTTTATTTGTAAAGTATGGACTCAAATACAACAAAACTTAAAAGTGAGAAATCTTATTAGTATACAGATACTATATAATTCTCTCTATATGCTTGAAATATATATTAAGAGAAAGGTTTAGGAGGAAGCAAATTTTGAATTTTTATTGATCAGAAAGAATGTCTTTTTCAAAAATCCTTAAATTTTGGTGTATTCCTGTATGAAGCAGTCAATAGAAACTTATTTTCCAACAGAACTGTGAAGCACCACTCCACTGCTTTACATTGTTAGTGCTGAGAAGTTTTTAGCTGTTTATCAACAACTATTAAAATTTTTTTCAAACCTGATATTTTGTGTAGGAAAGACTTTTGAGTGATTTAGTAACTAATGTAAAGGTTATGTTTAGAATTCTTAACTGTCATGAATCAATACAGATAATTTAGATATTTCCAGAGACATCCTAGGTTGGTTTGTTCTTACTTTATATTACTTTATTATCACAAATCAATTTACATTGTAGCATTTGGTATTTATATATGCCCTTTCATCTTTAACAGTAATTTATCATCCTAATTTACCTTTTTTTTAATCAAAAAATTTATTCATTGGTTTCTTTTCTTGGTAATGGAGTTTGAATCCAGTGATGCTTAACCATTGAGCCTTAAGAAAAGTCATTTTTATATTTTATTTAGAGACAGAGTCTCACTGAATTGCTTAAGGCCTCAGAAAGTTACTGTGGCTGGCTTTGAACTCAAGATCTTCCTACCTCAGTTTCCTGAGTTGCTGGGATTACAGGCATGCACCAGTACACCTGCTTGTATTCATTGGTTTCTTTGCTTCTCTTTTTCTCACCTCTGTAATTTTATTACTTTTTATTTAATATTTTCTTGAATTTTTTGACTTACTCTGATGATTTAGAAACTGTTTCCATATTCCCTAGGTAGATCTCTCTTTCAGCATATGAAGTGGACAATTTTCAATAAACTTGTTTCTGTATAAAGTTTAACTCTATTATTTTCTGAAAACAAAGCATTAGTTTTTAACTCACATTCAATAGTTAATTACATTTGTCAGTATGTCAGTCTATGTTCATGATTTCTGTTGATGTTTTTCTCCCCTTCCCCCTCCGTGTTCACATTTGCAGTATAATTAGTTTTAGTTGTTGAAGTAGTATGTAATTTGTGAACTCTTTCAGTCTTTGTATGACTAAAAACAGCTTTGTTTTGCCCTCATTCATAGATGATAGTTTCACTTGGGGTCAAATTTTAGATTTTCTGAGATTTTTCCAGCATTTGAATATATACTCCATAGTTTCACATTTTTTTTTTTGCTTAAAAATATAGCATAGTACCAAGCCAGTTGTCATTTCTTCACAGTGATTTTTTTCCTAAAGTAGTTTTAAGATTTATTTATTTATAGTTATTAGCATATTGAATTGTTTTCTCTGAAGTTTATGATATTAATGGATGCTTTCATGTTCAGCATTCAGTGTTAATTTTCATCATGAAGACCCATGATGGATGATCCTTGGGTGCTACGTTTAAGATTGTTTTAATAACATTTTATCCATTTTTGTGCATATATATGTAGTTTTAGTTTTATTCTTCATTGATATCTAATCTTCTATATTTCAGGAAGTTTTTCTTCATAATATATTCATGGAGAATCTCTGAGTACTGCATGCAGTTTTGCTATTTTCCTCTAAAATAGTGTTCTGTGTAGAAAATATTCAGTGTCATTTAAATTAAAAACTGTACTTTCAACAACATTTTTCCCATTTTCCATTTTCTTGAATCATTTTTGCCTGTTTTCATAATTGCTAACTTTTTTTTCAGTTTCTTATTAGTATGTATTTGCACAGCAACAATGAAAGAACAAGACTTTAGTCTCTCTTTTATGGAGTGATTTGCCCTCTGAGTAGTAATAGAATGAACATGAAGATTAATTTTGCAGACACACAAATGGTATTTAATTTTCAGTATGGTTTCTGGTTCAGGGATGGAAATAAAGCATACTGAGAATTTTCTCCTTTTACCTCTAGTATGTGCCCAATCAGGTTTATATTCTTTCTTTTCCTGCTTTTAGTAGAACTTTGTGATGCTGACCTATGATCTGGAAAAGGTGAAAAGATAAAACTGTGAAGTGAAAAGAGAAGTAGATGAAACACTAGAAAAGGGAGAATATATAATCTTAAGAGTTTAAGATTATGCACCAGGCAAGAAGCTAAGGGAAGGAGAAAAACCAAAAACCTCAGAGGCTACGTATGGGGTGTAGTTTGGGGAGTTTAATTTGTGAGTTTCTCAAAAGGGATTGGAATCAGACATAACTTTCCTATGTTCATATGGGAATACATGACCAGTGAAACTCCACATCATGTATATCCACAGAAATGGGAAGGTATATTCCATGTATGTATGGTATGTCAAAATGCATTCTACTGTCATGTATAATTAAAAAGAACAAATGAAAAATTTAAAAAAAAGAGAATTGGGGAAAAAAAAAACCTTTATAAATCCAATTTAATCATTTAAATTGCTAAGGGATGGACTTACCATTCATTTAATCTTACTGTGAATGGAGTTTTAAATGTGTGTTACAGACAGTGGGCCACTGGACTCCTGGATATTATTAGGGTTCTATTATTAAACATCCTTTATCACTATGATAACTTAGAGTATATTATGGTTCACCAACTTCTTGCTCAAATTTCTGCTGGCTTCTGATGATGCAACTAAAACAGGAAATATTAAAATTACTGAGTATTTTCATTTGAGATTTTCTAAACAGCATTCTCTCTCTCTGTCCCTCTCTTTTGCAGTATATGTAAGTCTATATACTATATATATTCTCTTATATAGCATAAAATTGGTTTTTAATGATTGGTCAAAATTAAACTATTACTATTTTTTTCTAGACTAATAAAATTATAGAGAATTTGCCTTGAGGACTATGTGAAGATTTATGTTCTGGTTAATGAGAATTTAGTTAGATTTTGTCAAATTATCTATGGCAGATTCCTCCTTGAGGAGGGGCAAGGTTAAGATATCCCATTTACCCTGTCGGAATGTGTGTTAAAATCATTATGAAACTGGTGACAGAAAGAAAAGTAATAAAACAATTCAGAAGATGAGAGATGGAAGAAATTTACTGAAGTGTAGTGGTCTGTTATGGGTCTCTGAAGAGGTTACATTCAAGCTGTGAATAGCAGGAGACAGCCATGAGCCAAGTAGGAGAAATGTGTGCCAGGAACAAAGAGACCATACAGCCAGAAAAAAAAGAAAAAAACAAAAAAACAAAAAAAAAGTTGTCATATTTGAGAAACTAGGTAGAGACAAATGTAGATGGACTCAAGTAATAGCCAAGGTGTATAGAGACATGCAATGAAAGTGGAGACAGAAATATGTTAATGTTACTATGAAGCACATTATTGGCCAACTTTGGAGTATGAAAAACCATATTATTATCATTTTAAGAGCAAAGACAAGGTGTTGGAAGATTTTATATAGGTAGACTTTACTGTGTGGAAATTCAGATTAGCTAATAAAATCTTTTAGGTGATAAACACATTCAGTGATCTCAAACTTCAGATTTTCTTATAGCTTATTTATGGTTGTTGTTTTTTTTCGTTTATTTATTTTTATTTGTTTTTATTAGTTATACATGACAGTAGAATGCATTTGGATACATCATAAATAAATGGAGTTCTTATTCTTCTGGTTGTACATGATGTAAAGTTACACAAGTTGGGTAATCATATAAACACATGGGGTAATAATGTCAGACTCATTAAACTATCATTCTTACCCCCATAAGCCTGCCCTCCCTCACTCCCCTCTGTCTAATCCAAAGTAACTCCATTCTTCCCTAAGCACAAACCATTATTGTAAATTAGCATCTGCATATCAGAGAAAATATTTGGCCTTTGGTTCTTTGGGATTACTTATTTCACTTAGCATGGTATTCTCCAGTTTTATCCACTTACCAGCAAATACTATAATTCCATTCTTTTCTATGGCTGAATAATATTTTATTGTGTTTATATACAATATTTTCTTTATCCATTTATCTATTGAAGAGAATCAAGGTTGGTGGAGAAGAGCCTACAGAATGGGAGAAAATCTTTCCCACACACACATGATCTGACATATTTAGGTTTATGTGCTACCTTCCAGGGGAAGACTCTCTTATATTATGGGAGAGCATTGCCTTTAGGGTCACAGCCTAATGCTCACATAGATTTGCCTAACAGTGGGACATGATCAATTACTATATAGATTCAAGAAAAAAATAAAAAACAAGAGTTCAATTGAGTTTTCTGTCTGAAATATAATTCTGCGATTTCTCAATATTGATATTTAGATATATGGACAAATATATTTCTTTTAATTTCTGAACTTCTGGCAGATTTCTTGGTTATTGAGAGATGACAACTAAATTTATATTTGAGGTAATTATGACCTTTGGGGGATCAACAAAGAAATGTAAAACAAGCAAAATCATATTAATGCATTCTTTTTTTATTTCCAAAATATTTATTGAGCCATTTTAGCTGTACGTAATTATGGGATTTTCTGTTACATATTCATAGATGCACACAAATACTTTGGAATTATTATTATTATTTTTTACAATACTAGAGATTGATCCCACAATTAGGAAAGTATTCAATCATTTAGCTACATCTCCTTCCTTTTGTATATTTCTATTATGAGACAGGGTCTTACTTAAGTTTCTCAGGATGATATCATAGTGCCTCTGGTATTGAAATTGAGACAGACCTTACTCAACTTCCCAAATAGCCAGATTATAGACATGTAACACTGCTCTTGGTTCGTTTATTTTCTTCTTCTTCTTTTTTATTTGTTCTAATTAGTTATACATAATAGTAGGATGCACTTCAATTTATTGTACACAAACAAAGCATAACTTTTCATTTCTCTGGTTGTATACTATGTAGAGTTGTACCACACATGCAGGCATACATGTACCGAGGGTGATGATGTTAATCTCATTCTACCATCTTTCCTATACTCATGTTCCCTCTCCTTCCCTCCCTCCCCTTTGTCCAATCAAACTTCCTCCATTGTCCCCATGCCCCACCCCATTATGGGTCAGGATACACTTATCAGAGAGAACATTTGGCCTTTGGTTTTTTTGGGATTTGCTTATTGTGCTTAGCATGATATGTTCCAACTTCATTCATTTACCTGCAAATGCCATAATTTTATTCTCTTTTAATGCTGAGTAATATTCCATTTTGTATATGTCCCACAGTTTCTTTATCTATTCATCTGTTGAAGGGCATCTAGGTTGGTTCCACCATTTAGCTATTGTGAATTTAACTGTTATGAACATTGATGTGGCTGCATCACTAGAGTATGCTGATTTTAATTTCTTTGGGTATAGACCGAGGTGAGGGATAGGTGGCTCAAACAGTGGTTCCACTCAAAGTTTTCTGTGGAATCTCCATACTGCTTTCTAGAGTTGTTGCACCAATTTGCAGTGCCACCAGCCATGTATGAGTGTACCTTTTTTTTCTACATCCTTGCCAACACTTATTATTTCTTAATTCTTGCTAATTGCCTTTTTTTTTTTTTTTCATTTTTAGAGCATTAAGTGAAGTGGTATCTTATAACAGGGCAGTATGGTAAAATTGGTCCTAATTTACTGTCTGTTTAAATGACTGACTTTTGAAAGACCAGAGCAGATACACAGGAGCAACATAATCTTTCCTTACGAGTCCTTTCCTGAGGTTGCTATTGTGTGTTTGTCACTCCAAATAAATTATATCAATAAATTATGGTAACATTTTTCACAAACAACTACCTAAAGTAGCAGAATATTTTATACAGATTAAACTTTCTATAGAAAAATAAATAAACAAAATAAAATGTTTACATGGAGATTAGCAGAGAGGATTCTAGTTCAGACAATTTGGGATTATAGATTGTTCTTAAGGTTTTTTGAATTCACAGATTTTTATTATAAATGCTACCATTCTCTTGACACCAACTTTTGGGTATTGGAGTTTGTAGTCAGCATCTTAAAAATGCTAATTGAGGTTTTAAATTAGCACAGGTGCTGGGGAAGGCAAGTGCCTGGTTATTTTCCAGCCATGCTGGAATCTAATGAAAGCTATGAACCCACACTGAGAAATATGCAAATATATTTTATAAAGTTTCAGGGGTTCATGAACTCTTTGAAGTCTTTTGCTGGGCCCTCCATATGCAACCCCTATGGGGTAGATAAGAACCCAGAATAGATACTCATCAAGATATAATCTGTGAGGTTCAAGCTTGGCTTTTGCCATAAATTTAATAATTTTAATTAAAATAAAGGTATATTCTGTTAACTCTTTCTTCACACTGTAATTGGAAAACGCAAAAAGCACTGCTCTGGATAAATGACAGCATAAATTAAAAACTTGAACAGTTTTTTTGTGACAACCAGACTTGTTAGCAAAGCTAATTTTAAACATGGTTTCAATTGTTTTCTCTCTTATATTGGCTGACGTAACCTTTTTTTGTACTACCTAAAATTGATTAAAATAGACATAAGTTTACATAAATCTTATTTTTGACTCAGTAATAAGTGTATATCCAATTCTTTAAAATTGATGTTATCAATATGCAAAATCCCCTTAGGAATGCACAGTTCAAAAGATAGTCTCCATTTTTTTTCTCCCAAATATCGTGAATGATGATATTTACAGCTATATGTGTTTTTCTGATGTATCACTATTATCTTTTATGAGTAGGGGAGCCATGATATTTTTAAGTTGATAACTAAATTTGAAAGATGTAGTATTGAAAATCTTCAGATTTGCAGTAAAATATGGTAAAGGTAACAATAGACTGTTGGCAATCTTTCTATGTTTTTCAGAAAACAAAATTAAACATGCCGAATACTTCAGTTTATATTTACAGATTTGTTGATGTATTAGAAGTCTTAGACCAACACACCAGGGTAGCTTTTTATTGTCCATTGACCTTGACCATGAAATGTAAACTATGTGAGTTCCAGTATCCTCTTGTGAAAAATGAGGGCAATCACACCTCAGTGGGTTATTCAAAAGATTATAATGAGATAACAGATCTCTTGCTGACTAACAGATGCCTCTGCCCATTATGGCTCCTTGTGATCACCATGCAGCCAGTAGGCTTAGAGAAATTTAGGCTATTGGTCTCAAAGTTAGGCAGTTCTTCTGTGGAAAGCAAGCTGAGATTGTTTGAGAGAACATGAATGATGGGCCACATGTGGGCAGCCAACAAAAGCAGGTGATAGTGAAGTCAAAGATGACAGCTTCCCCTGCTTTAAAGGGCACCAGTTGTGGTGAAGCCCCTGGCCCTGGAACGGGAGTAAGTTTCCTGCTCTTTGTTCCGCATGTGGAGGCGAGTACCACTGAAGTATGAATCAGCCTTGTGGGCTTTCTGTCAGCCCTGTGGGCTTCCTGTCTATCTGCCCTCCTGAGAGCCTGGGACAGATTGTACCTGCTGATTAGTGGCCCAGCTGGGCCTGGCATGACCGACCTGCAAAACCTGACCTAGTCTGCCTAAGGCTGCTCAAGACCGCTTCCTGTAAAGTGTGTGTGTGTGTGTGCTTAACCCTGAGGGTGGGAGGATATATAAAAGGGGGGTAGAAAAAATAAAAGTTGTCTCCTGGATGAAGAACCTTGGTGTCCTGTGTCCTTTAACCTCGCCGTCCCTCGCCGGACTCGGCTCCTTTGGCCGGACGCGGCAACCAGTCTGCAATGATACCAGGAAGTTACAGGGACTCCAAGAGCAGAGCCCCCATGTTAACAATTCATGTGTCTTTAGAGAAAGGTGGTGATTTATAAGCATGAATGTAACAGAAGATTAGGTTAGGAGCAGAAGCTTTAGACAAAATAAAGAGCATTCAGCAAAATGGCCTGCTAAGCCATAGGAAAAAGTATGCCATTTAGAGCGAGCGTTCTGAAATATTTAGACAGTGATTATTTAATATGTTGTATTTGATTCATGAAAAATGTCTTATTTATGACTTAAAATGCGTTCTGTTTTGAGAGAATCTGTTGCAGGAGTAATGTTGTATGGATTGGAGGTATTCTCCTCTACAAACTTCAGATATGTATTTTTTTTGAAATAGAGTCCCTATTGCTGCACTCCTTTTGATAAGTTCTAAATGATTTTTTAAAAAGTTTTTTGGACGACTTGTCAGGACTTGAAATTAATGTTGAATGAATAGTGAACATCTTAATTATGAGACAGCATACTTAATGCCATGCCAGGAAATAACAAAAGAAAAATACTAATGAGATAAATCTTTTTTTATACTCATCAACTCCAATTAAAGAGCACATTCATTGCAACAGCCCGTTTCTCCTCCAGAGCATCTGTTCATGTTCACATCAAGGTACAGACCAAGAAGTGCTAGTGGCACTTTGGATGAGAGGCTTTGAACTCAGAATTGGATCCAGCTCAATCCTTTTCTTTCTTTAACTTTGCACAAATATGGGAAGTCCACAAACCTCAGTTTCTCCTGGAGTAAATGCAAAAAAGAGGGAAACACTCCCCTTAAAAGGTGTTAATATAGATTTGAGATAACATATATAAAGTGCTCAGCAGAGAATAATCATCCAGAAAATTGTAGTCACTTATTAATGGCCTTTGTTATTTATATATACATATTATATTGGTAGTGTATTACATTATTATATCATTTATGGTCATATATCAATATTCAGTGGTATATTATAATTGGTATATTATTGTATATTGGTAATAGATGAAAAACCACTGAGGTATCTCTCAACTCAGGTTGAGAATTTGAAACATTTTTGTAAAGCATAAAATTGAAATACTAATTTTTACATAGAGATATGGGATTTTTCTGAATTCTTACCCTTTCATAAAAAAGGGTATCTCTAGATTAAAGGTGCAGGTGGAAAGAAAAAATAAAATTTATATTTAAAAGAAAGCATCATGCAGTAAGGACAGGAACTTTACAAAATATCATTACTCTCTCTTGGGAAACGTTAGGTACTGACTCAGTCAATATGCTCCTTCTTCCTGAAGTTAGTGTCCCCCTCACCTTATGACTCTTGGTTTTGACCATGTGATTTATTTTCATGAATGGAAAGTAATTAGACTTCAGCAGAAACGTCTGTAGTCAGTTTATGTTTCCTTTAGGCTTTACTTCTTTCCTCTGTTATGGAAATAAACATGTTCCACATGAGCTTACTCCTTCTAGAGTGGATACTGAAATACAAAGATGAGGAAAACTCTGCAAAGTATCACAGACTTGCTCAGAACCACAGTTAAGATTTAGCAGCATCATAACAGAGAGACAGCCTTATATAATGTGAACTAGAAATAATATTTTAATATTCTAAATCGCTGAGTTTGGGGTCCTGTATATTTTTTGTAACAAAGCTCAGAATATATCTGTAGAGCCACTAAGTGTACTGAGCACACTCCTATATGTAGATATGAATGTGTCTCTGCATCCCATGTAACCACCTTTCAATCATCTACAGCAGGCAGATTTCGATTTTAAAGCTTGCTGTCAGATTACAATTTCTCTCTGTGTGAAAAACCTCCAATGGTTTCCCAGAAATCATAAAATAAGAATAATACATTTAAAAAATCCTAAATGTAGCCAAGAATTCAATGAAAAATCACACTTTCTACTTCGATGTGGTCACTGCTTGCTTTTCTAAACCATTTTAATTCGGTCCAGCTTCATTAGTCTATTTCTACCTCCTTAAATACAACAAACTCTTTCTTGTCTTAAAATATATGTTGTCTTAGTCCTGGAACACCTTTATCCTCATTGTTTCAAGATTGCACCTCTTGTTTATGCTTTGAATATCATCCCTTCACAGACCTGTTTCAGAACACCAGAACTTGGTAGATTGTTTTGTCTCTCCTCCTCACCTGCCAGTATTTTCCATTATTTCATTGTTTTTTCCTCCTTTTATCACCTTCATCACAATATTAATACAATTATTAATACAAATAATAGATAATATGTGTTGAACACTTACTGTGTGTCTAGCTTTATTTTATGTGAATAACTTAGAAGAGTCAGTAATGTCAAGTACTAGTTTTAAAAAGAACAAACTGCAATGCAATATATATATATATATATATA
>NW_026000174.1:49541550-49546706 GCF_001458135.2 Marmota marmota marmota | reverse complement strand
ATATATAAATTATTTTACATCTCTAGATTATAAAACAATGAGGGAAAGCTCCCTGACTATTTATCTGCCACTAATATTCAACATCTATTATAAAGCCATTGATATAGAACAAAAACTAGAATGTATTTTTCAATTTTCTCAGTTAAGTATTAAGTTTCTAAATCATTGTGTTCATAGAATTCTTTTTATATTCCAGTGCCTAGGATCTTTGGTCATTCTATTTCTCATTTTAAAACATTGCATTAAATCATTGTTATGGATTCTCTAAGCAAAACTTTCAATAAGCTTTTATTTGATGACAACTGCTCTTTGCTCTCCCATATAGTTGCCATTAGCCTTATGTGAACATGGCAATTCTGTATATGAAATGCAGTTCATGAAACTAAAGAAATAAATTTTTAATTTTCTTTTATGTTAATAAAATCTTCTAGAGGCTACATGTGAATGGCTTGGTTAAACTTTATTTGGGTTTAAACATGAGGTGTCCCACAAAAGCTACTGTTAATGAAGGGATATGCAGAGGTAAATGATTACATTATGAGAGCTGTAATCTAATCAGTACTTCCTAGTTTGGATAAATTGACTGGGTGGTAATGGTTCAGGTGGTGCATCACTAAGGAGATGGATCACTGGGGATATGCCCTGGAAGGGTTGTTCTTCCTGGAAGCCCCATCCTTTCCTTACCCTTTTATTGTCCTTTTCTCTCTTCTCATCTCCCTCTACCCTTACTTTCTGACCCTACTAGAACTGACCAAGTTTACTTCTTTGCACCTATCAAATATGATTTGGTGCCTCACCTTGGGCCCCAGGCCCAAGAGTTGCCTATCTATGAAATGAGACCTCTGTAACCATGAGTGCCCTGCCCCACACAAAATAAACTTCTTTAATTTTGTTCTTGGGTTGATATATTTTTGTCACATAAATGCAAAAACTAACTAAAACTGAACTTGGTACCAAGAGGTGGGGACATTGATGTGACTAACCTAACCAGGTGTTTTAGAAACCTTCAGAGCTTCTTTTGGGAGAAGAATTTTAAAATGTTTAGAGATGCAAGTTGAAAAAGTTTTAAGAAGATTGTAAAGAAGCTTATTGGGCAATTCTAGTGAGAGCTCAGAATACTAGAAGACCAATGAAAAAGTGGACTGTGCTTGTGAGATTTCAGAGGGAAATGAGGACTTTGCTGGAAATTGGGCTTTAGGCTGCTTTGGCACAGAACCTGGTTCCATTTTGCCCATGCCCTGAGACTTTATGTGAGCCTGAATTTAAAAGCAATAAACTAATTTGTCTGGCACAGGAAATTTTAAGGCAGTATAGCATTTTGCCAGTGGCATCAACATTGCTTTTAGCTTACAGCCAGTTTTACTTTGAGAATCAGGAGCTGTAATAGGGTTAAAATATTTTAAAAACAATTTGGCAGGAAAAGTGCACATAAACTTGTTGAAAATAGTGTGGACCCTAAAGAGATATTAAGTACTTTGCACAGAGACAATGAGAAGTATGGCTTGAGGACATCTCAGGAATTGGTGAGAGCATACTCACTATAGATCCCAGGGTACAGATGGAAAAAAGTCTTTAGAAGAGATCATGGGGGCTATGTACTTGCACAAGGTTGCCTTGGAGGTTGGTCCACCTTCCTGAGCCACTTAGCCTCTCAGAATCTGTTGAAGCCATAATACAGTATTGGGCAAGCTGGAGGCAGAACTTGGCATCATCCACATGCTGCTGACTCTGCAGGAATGCAGTATACTTGAGTTAAGGGGTCATGGAGGTTTTCACCGAGATTTCAAAGGCAGGCCATAGAGGACAGCCAAAGTGTAGGAGGGCAAGTATTCATGCTGCTTGAGAGGGCAATGTATGAAGCTGTGAAGGTGAAGCTAAAGCTGAAATAAGACTACAGTAATTAAGAGATGCCAATAATGGGAATCATCTGCCAAGAAGAACTTCTCACATAACCTTTTTCTCTTCTACGTTGTTCTTATCAAGAGTTTTGATCACAGCAATGCAAAAAAACTAAAATAATCTTCAACCTTAAACTATGTGTTTCTTGATCAATGGAGTGAGAAATGCCTATGATAAAGCTCATTGATTTCTCTCTCTGAACAGCTATATCACAATGATGAAACATTTAATTATTTATTTGTCAAATATTTATTGGCTTTCCATTATATTCCTGTATAGGCAACTTTAATACAACCGTGAATATGAACAGATGCAAATTTTGTTCCCTAGGACTCAATACTCTAGAGAAAACACAAGCAATCAAAATTTGAGAAAATAAGAACTACAAAACTTACAGTACATAATAAAGGTTATAAAGATTCCAACATGGGATTGAACTAAATAATGTGGGTTTGATGGACAGAACAAGGTCACATACTTCAGATGAAGGGGAGGGCTTTTGATTTATGTGACCTAACTGAAAGTGGAAGAAATTACCTATATCTAAGGATGCAAAGGAAAATGTTTCCAAAAGAAGAAAAAAAGTATGCAAAAATACCAGAGGTAGGAAGAGTATGGCAACTCAGAAAAGGTGAGACTTTAATTGAAAATGATATTGTCAATTAACTTAGCTCCATGGGTTAGGTTGGGAAGGTAAATGGGAGCTAAATGAGAATGGTCTTATGGCATGTTAAGAAGGGAGGATTATCTTAGGAATACAAAAAAATGACGAATTTTAGGGTTACATGAAGACAATTTGAAGAGAAGAATTATGGCAATAAATGTTGGCCACATAGGTTTAATAGGTAATAGTGCAGATAAAATAAATTGTAAAGATTTAAAATTTACAACAGACAAAGCTTGTGGGCCAAAGGAGGTCTATTTTTAGATTTCCATTTAGAAATTGTTCACAAAGCATCACCTATATAAAGTAAAAATATAAATATAAAAATATAAATTAGTAAATAATTAAATATATAAGTCACTTTATTCTAACGCATGACAGAAATGTCCTTAGATGCATTTGGGTAGCACTATGAGGAAACTATACTTCTTTTACTTAATGTTATTGATTTAAGGATCCAATAATTTAAATTGCATTGAGTTTTGTAAATTAAAAGGAAAACTTTCAAGATTGTTTAGTATTAAAATTAATAGAAATTTCTGACAATAAAAGAATCCCCCATCTTTAATATTGTGTAATTTTAATGTCATCTTTTTTTCTCCCAATTTTATGTTAATAGGTTTTAGCATTTTTAAAGCTATTCAGCTGGTTATTGTTAGGCATCTGTTTTTTTTCATCCCAAAACCAAAGGTGACAGATTAGAAGGTCTCCAATATGTTGTTTGTGTTACATCTCTCTTAGTGCTTCTAAAAGCAGTAAGTTATTCTGAATCCCCAAAGCATTTTGAATTTCACAATATAGGCAGGCATTTGTTTCTGTGTTTTTTTAATATATATATTTGACAAAAATGCTATCTATCATATAAAGCCAAGTGGTTTTGCATAAAACAGCACAACTTTGACATCAATGCATCAAACCTGAAAAAACAATCTATCATCCAGAGAGTGTGTTGCCCTTCCTGTTAATGTAATTCATATAGAGAGCAATAAATAATATCACTGAATCAAAATATCTACCTTACTTCACCCAAAGTATGTTAGCATACTTTTTCAAAATTAAGAAATACACTTTTTACAGGTCTGTCCAATGTCTTAGAAACATTTGCACATAATGTTATTATATTATTCATTCACAGGAAACTTTCTGTACACTACTTTGAGAATGACATGGTGAGCAGGATAGATTTAGATTTTGTTCTCATGGAGCTTGCATTATTAAGGACACAATTTAATTCTAAAATGAGTTTGCATTTATAAGTAAAAAAATAAAGGTTCTATGCTAGCCACTAATACTTGTAAATAATATAGACATTCAGTTGCCAAAGTTTCATTCCATCCTTGATAAAATAAGCAGTGTAGAATGAAAGTAAAGGAAATCTTAAGTCAGAACTAGGCTATTATCACAGATACTGGTTTCATTTGCATTTTTAAACTTTATTATGTCACTATACAACACACACATGTCATTTCCTAAATAAAAATCTCCCCTCCTGTTAGTAAAAGTTTTTGAGTCTGTCTCCTGACAAAACACCAAAAAGAAATTTAAAATTATTACACTATCATAAAAAAATGCTGATAAAGACACATTTGTCTGAAAATATATAAGTAAAATGAAGTAATATGATTTCAATGTAGAATATGCTGCTAACTCACTGTTCTATTGACTACCTCTAAATATCATAGATTCTGATGAGGAATATTATTAAATAATCAAGTAAGATATATTTAAATAATAAATTTCTTCATATTTTAAACCATTTGGTCTAAATTGACAATTTTTAAGATGGTTCCGTGGTTATTTTATTGAAAGCTATTTGCTTTAGAACTTACATCTTTACTCATAACTTAATCTTCTGTTACACTTATGCTTATAAGTCACATCCATTCTCTAAAGACACATGAGAATTGTCAACATAGTGCCCAGCTCTTGGAGCCATGCATCTTTCTTGTACCATGTAAAACAGGTGCCCTCTAGAGCAGGGAAATCTCTCTGCATTGACTTCACTGTCACCTGCTTATTTTGATTGCCCACATGTAGACCATCATTTGTGTAACCTCACATGATACCTGTGGACTTTCTGCAGAAAAATGTAATCTTGAGCTCAATAGTCTTAATTTCTATATGGCCTTTATTTATGACATTATGGTGCAGATACATGGTATTCCCTAGGAGCTCATGTGTGACAGAAGGAAAGAAAGTTTAGAGATGAAATGATGGCATCATAAAAGTTTTAACCCAATCAGTGCATTAATCCTCTTACATGGAATAACTTACAGGAGGCAAGTAGGCTATGGCTGGAGGAGGTGAGTCCCTAGGCGCCTGCATTCAGGGTATATATTTTGTTTTCTGGTGCTACCCTCCCAGCTGCTTTCCCCACTCACATATTTCTCCCATGATATTCTGCCTCACCTTAATCTCTGAGGAATAAAGTCAGTCATCTGTGGACAGAGACCTCTAAAACTATGAGTTCCCAAATAAATTTTTCCTTCTCTAAAATTTTTCTTGTCAGTTCTTTTGGTCACAATAGCAGAAAAACTGACTAAAACATATGGTGATCACAAGAAGCAATAAAACTAATAATCTCCCCCCTCCC
>NW_026000174.1:49499807-49541545 GCF_001458135.2 Marmota marmota marmota | reverse complement strand
TTTTTTTTTTTTTTTTTTTTTTTTTTTACCTCTTGTCCTACTGTCTCTGCCAGTTATTCTCTCCAGAAAAAAAAAAAAAAAGAAAAAAGAATTCCTGTGGCAGTTCACAGAAACTAGAACCACTCTCCCCAAAGTAAACTTTAAAACCTGGTAATGTTAATTTTCTTCCACCTTTCTATATAAGAGCTGGCCATAATGAAATTTTCTTACCCACCTTATCTGACATAAAGAAACCCTTATTCCTGTTCTATATGGACAGAGAAGCCAAGAATTCTGAGAGCTGTACCTGAGAATTCTTTCCCTCAGTTTATTATCTGTTGATTGTATCATTTTGACCAATCACATTTCTATACAGCTATTCATTTTTATTGAAATTAAACATAAAATGTACAGCTTTCCCTGGACTCTTGGATATTCATTTCTTAACATTTTGGAAGATACAAAACTTTAATTAAATATTTTTTTTATGATTTTTCTAATTAATCTGTAATTGTCAAGTTTATTTCTTGGCCTAACGAAGAACTTCAATAGGGTTGAGGAAAAATTTCCTCCCCTATAGATAGCTGTAGAGAGTTTATTTTAAAAATAATAACAATAATCCATGAGACAAGTATAAACTGGAAAATTTTTAAATGGGAGGAGATAGGGAAATACCTGACTCAAATCAGTAAAGCTGCTTAGATGACTTTGAAGAAATGTATGAAACAAAAAATGATGGATTTTCATAAGGAGTTGATAGCATATAACATTTAGATTGCGAGTGAACTGAACCAGATGCACCACTCTTCCTTTTAACCTGCTATAGCAAATCTGTTCTCCTTCTTGTATTAAAGGATTGTGATATATAACAGAAAACACATGAACAGAAAAATAAATGTATCCATTCTGTGAAGTGGTTGTCTTGTCAAACCCTTGGCAGTAGTCTCAGGTTATAGGGAATGATTGGGTGAATTGGCCTACAGAAGATCTATAAAATTTCTTAGTGTTTATACATTCAGTGCACTGTGTGCTCTAATGCAAATGAAATACAGAGATCATAATAGGCCATAAGAAAATGGTAAAAATCACATGATATCAGGAATCAAGGCAGGTGTGAAGTTAGGCATTAGAAAGTATGAGATTAAAGCGTTCTGTTGTTGATTGCTTTATTCATATACATATTTGGTATGGATATTATGGCCAAATGAACATGCTTCCCTTTTCCTTTTTATTGGGAATCTAGACCAACTCCATCCTTTGCATAATTTAACTGGTTTTGCTACATGTCATTGAGAGCTTTTGTTGAAGGGAATAGTAGAACCTCAGCTGTTCTGCTTCCTGGCTGCCAGGAGATGAGAAACTTATTTTACCAAGTGCTCCCTGCCATGATGTACTGCTTCACTATATTCCCAAAAGCAATTGGGCCAACCATCCATGGACTGAAACCATTCGTCAATTCAACCTTTCCCACTCTGGCATATTTCAAGCATTTTGTCACAGTGAATGAAATTTGACCAACAAAGAAAGGGATACTTAATTCTTATCCATCGCAGGGGTCATGGATAGCACCTTTTATAACAAAAGAGAGATTAATAAAAGAAAGGCATAACAAATATATTCAGCAAGTTTTTGATTAGTATGGGAGTTTTTAGAATTAAATATTCAGAGATCCATGGAAGATTGTGTAGTTTTCTGCTTAGATTTGATGAAGAATGGACAGTCCTATAGAAATTGTAGAAACTAATTGGAGCAAAAGGATGTATGACCTGATAGTAGTAAACTGCAGTGAACTCAGAAAGGTCTGTTTGTTTAAATTCTTCTTGGTTTATCTTTACAGTAAATTTTTATCCTATATGTAGAGCAGAACTCCCTAGCAATGAGGGTCTTTTAATCTTCTTTCAGGTAAACTGCACACAAAGGCAGGAGAAGGTCAAAGTGAACTCGCTTCTGCAACTTAACTGTCTCGATTGCCACATGCCATGATATGGTGCATCATGTTCTGAACCCTGATATATTCTTGATGTAGAAATCCTGTTGAACATTCACTCTTCATAGAGTCTCAAAAATGAAACCTCAATCGAATGAATTTCTGAGCAAAAACAGTCAGGATAAGATTTACCAGAGTGTATGGCACAGGCAGCTCACAAGTTTTGTGATTCTTGTAAACTTCTTAGACATTTGTATAGTGTTAGAGCTAACAAGTGTTAGTTGTTATTGCCAGTCCTGAGATTGAACAGCCTGTCTGTGCACTCCAAGGCCTGAGTTTGCAGAGAAGGATTCAGTCCAACCAAAAACAAATGAAAAATTTTGGGAATTATGGTATACAGAAGGAGTGCTCATAAGTGTGTCATGATGCCAGTGAGGAGTACACACTATATCCAGAAGAGCACCAGAGAGCAAAGAATACTACTCTTAAAATTATACTTCTCAGATCTCGTCTGGAATAATTGCTAAAGCTGGGGAAAACCCTCAGAGCTTTGTTCCTTCTAGAAGGCAAATTGGATCCTGCTGACTTCCCAAATGTACCTAAAAACTTCACATGGATAATTTAGAGGAAAAAAAAAAGTGGTTGCTCAATTAATCAGTAGCAGACTTCAGCTATCATTCAATTTTTAATTTATAAGCTATAAATGAAAGAGCTAATCAATTTATGACATGAGTAAAACCACTGATAACAGCAACCTAGGATAAAGTTTGTAATCATACAAAGACAGGATTATTAGTGATTGTAATCCCTTTGGGGTTTGTTGTCAGGAAAAAAAAACCCAAAACAACAAAAACAAAAAACCTGTATCTAAGAGTGGTAAAGAGTTAGACTAGGGACTATATGAAACAAAATATATTATGAACTCTAAATAGGGTTCACTAAGCTCTGCCACTTTTCTCTAATGACCTGGCCCTACTTCCTCCCTCCTTCCCTCCTTCCCTTCTTTACTTCCTTCTTTGCGGTTCATCTGTCTTTCCTGACTACATGTCTTTCCTGACAAGGAAGTAAGTAACCTTACTTCCTTTTCAATCCTGTTTTCCTTCTTGATTTCATTTATATATTTATCAAGCACCTCCTGTATACTATCTCTCTGTCAGGTGCTTGTAATACAGTATTTAACAAGACAAATAGTTCACCTCTGGCCAGGAAGCTTACAATCAGGCAGGAAGTGTAAGTCAATAAAAATGTTTACAACTAAGTAAGTAAAATGATTTCAAACAGTGATAAGTACTGTATAGAAAGTAAAACGGGATGTGGTAAATTAGAAGTGAGCCAAGGGGTGGACAGAATCTTTTTATATAGGGATTAAAAAACATCTATGTAGAAAAAGTATTTTACTGGCACTGAATCCGAGTTGCGATGATTCATTAATAAAACCAGTGGCTCCAGAAAAATAAAATACAGGCCATATTAAACATATTCCTGCCCTCAACTTCTGTATTCAACCCACACCTAAATAATATTATTTCAAAATATTTCTCAAATACTTTGATCCCTCTCAAGTTTATGATCAATACCTTTAACATCACCATCACTATCACTTTTACCCAGATATTGTGAAATTAAAAGTCAAGAAACAAAGGGTTCTCTGAAATAAAGGTATCTACACATAAAGACACACATACATAAACAGACACTGTATACACATATTATATTTATTTACATACATATAAGTGCATATGCATATGTAATAGCATGTATTAAACAATTTAAATATATAAAAGTTCCTTTCTATAGTCATTTGAAATGGTGGAAGAAGAGAAGATTGATTAGAAATAGCAAAGTGTATTGATAAAAGAAAAGTTCTGAGATTTCCTAATTAGTTACAGGGCCAAAGATGGAGAGGGAAAAGATATGTGAAATTAATTGGTTTATAGCTGCTAATGAAAACACAAAGACTGTTTATGTTGAAATCAACTCAAAATTCTGTCACAGAGGACAACCAATGCCACTGTACTTAGCCCACAAGTGTAGTTTCCAGACGGTTTAGCCCAACCAATATGAACATAGAAGTACTTCTCCCCATGGAGAAGTACTTTCCTCTTATGGGGAAATTCTAAAGTACATGTTATAATCAATGTAACAGGAGAAAAGGGCATATAGTTCAGTAATGTGTACATTTGCTTGAGAGTCACACAAAATGTAACACCCAGGAGACAGCAAGGGCTGGTAGCACACACCTGGAAGGCAGGAGGATTGCAAATTCCAATTTTCATGTTTTGAACTTGGCTGGATGAGAAAGCATAATACACAGAATAGTAATTTCTAAATATGTCCATATCTTAGCCCTTTAACTTATGAATATATTATCTTTTATGAAAAAGTGAAATTTGCAAATGCAATTAAGAACCATATAAATAGAAGATTCTCTTGGATTTTTTGGGTGGTCCTAATACCATCAGAATCTTTATTATAAGGAAGAAAGAGAATCAAAATCACTAAAAAGGGATATGACTAAGGAAAAAAAGTATTAGATTAATGTGCTTTGAAGATAGAGGAAGGGGCTATAAGACAAGGAATGAAGGTGTCCTTTACTAGCTGGAAAAGGCAAAGAATTGTATTCTGTACTATCTCCAGAAAAAAAATTCACCTGACACATTGAATATAACCCACAGGGATAATTTTAGATTCTTCACCTCCAGGATGCTAAGACTGTAAACCTTGTCCATGTAGATTTAAGTCATTATACTTATGGCATTATAGCAGCAATAGGAAACTAATACACAGTGTCATTGTAGAGTTTGTATAGAGAAATGATGTGTTTTACGTTAAATTTTAACAATAACACTCTGGCTACTATGTTGAAATAGAATATAAGAGTCTGGAGTGGGAAAAGGGAAATCATTTAGGGAAATATCCTAAAAACAGAGGTCATAGTGTTCAGGATTTTGTGACCCCAAACACAGAACATTGGCATTTGAGAAATCTGCAGCGACAGGAACATTTCTCTGGACTTCTCCCACCATTCTTACTTGAAACAGGTCATGAAAGAAAACGAACTTTCCACTAAAGTAGGTCATAAGATCTTTGTTCCAGAAAGCCCCTCTCTATGCCTGGAAGAAAGGAATGAAAACAGAGACACAGAAAAGAATACAGATAAACATGGACTTTCTAAGTTTGTACCAGATTATCCCTCTTAGAGCATATTTCCTTCTGTTCAGAAGTATGTCTACACAGGTATTCATTCTTCATCAAATCTAAGCATAAAAATACATGGTCCTTCCTGTTTCTTTGGGTGTTCATTTATAAAGGCCATTGTGTCTGTAAACTTTTTATTAGATAAACTTGAATGCTTTTCTCTTGTTAATATGTCTTTCCTTAGAGAAAGAAGGCTCAAGCAGGAACCATGCAATAAATGGGACTAAAACTGTTACTTTTCTGTATTAGAGGATAGAACTGGAGGTGTGGCTTGGACTAGGCTACTAATGTATAAGTGAAGAATGGACCATGTTGCCAGAAATAATCTGAAGCAGAGGCTCTCACAATCATGGACAAATTGTAACCAAACAATAAAAGAAATAGAAGTCAAAATCAAACATCTCTTTCCACTCATATGGTGTTTAAATGTTATTGGATGAAACAATAATTCTCAGTTGTTTACTACTTTCATGCTATTTTGTTCCAGGCAATAATGTCCAATCAGTAGCATCTCTTCAAATGATTCTCACACGCTGTGGGAGAGAGGAGGATAGTGAATGATGTGGAATTTGAGAAAAGAACTTGTCCCAAAGAACAATATGTCCCAATTGCTCCAAAATAAGAATGAAAACTACATGCTAAACTATTAACAAATAAATAGGATTTTTTAAACAAAGAAACTTAACTTTATTTATTTATTTATTTAGAAAAACAAAACAGTAAACCTGAGTGCCTTTGCGAAAGGAAAAGGTGGTATATGAAGATAATTTCCATAATTAGGTGGATGAGAGTTTTAAAGTTAAACTTGGTCTACATTTCCCTGGCTCCACACCCCAGAAAGTAGCCACATGAAGGATATGTCAGTAGAAAGCTAGGTGAAAAGACTATATTGAAATACAATGTAATTCATATTCAGTATTGAAAATAGATATCATATAGGCCTGAAGATAAAATATTATGCTTGGTCTTCTTCCTTTGACCTAATGACTTCTCTATCTGAAGGGTGCAAAAAATGTTATCATTTACTTTAGAAAATGATCTACAAGTATCCTTTTTGTCTATATCTCATTTTAAAATACAAATTAAGTAAAAGACCAAGAAAATTAAATATTGGATTTATGTTGCTTAAGATATATCCTGGTTTTATTCAATCTACCAAAATTTACATACAGGTCATCTGTGTAACAAAAGAACCTGAAGTACATACTTTAGAAGGAGTAATTAACAAGGAAAATAATGTAGAAAACGTTGCAGTCCACAAAAACATTATTTTTTCCCTTATGTTAAATTAACTTTCCAATGTTACTGTATTGGTATTTCAAATATCTTTTTTTATTAATTTCATTAGTTTAGTATCTAAAATAGACAGCCCTCAAATGTCTATATAGTCACACAATGAACATTTAATTTTATCACATCCTGGTTCAAAGCTGTTAGCACAGGGCTCTCTATTCCACTGAGTTTTTGAGGAACCTAGGCTTCTTCTACTTAGTGGCTGAGGGATCTGGATATTTCCATTAACTCCTGGTATCAGAGTTCCTCTATCCTGTAGATCTGCCATTGTCTGATCCTGGACCATTTGCTGACATATAGCTGACTAATGAGGATAGAGAAAAAATTCTAAAAGTTTCAGATTCAGACTGGAAATCCTATTGCTTCAAGCTAGTCTGAGAATCCTACTAACCATGGAGAGGCTTTATCACCAGGAAGAATAGGAGAAGTATGGATACTGGTGGCCGAAAGCACTTCCTGTACCAAATAGTTCTCCCCATAAGGGAATACAAGAATATACATCATCTTTCATTCATCCAGTCAAATTTGTGAGAGTTCAGTCTTCTAGGTTCTTCCTTAGACTATAGAATCACCAGGGAACAATGAACAGTTTGTGCTTCTGCAGACAGAGTCTGTTGAGGAAGACAAATCTGTGATGGGAAAAACAAGTCCAGATCAGAGGTTCATAAAAATACAACCATGATGTGCTTCCTCCTTACTGAAGGGCATTAAGAAATATTTCATTCAAAAGAGTCTTTACATGTACATGTGCTAGCTAAGGAAAAGGACTGAAAGAGGAGAGTAGAGAGGCTTTGGGGCATACAAATCCTGTTCCTATACCATGGGGATGACTAGTTGTTTGGAATGGTTGAAACACACAGCAACTATCATGGTCGGACATGAAATAGGAGCCATGTAAGCAATAATGTCTGTTTTCAATAATTTATTGAATTAATTTTGAAGGTGCAAGTAATATTTATTCATACAACAACCTTCATGATAACACTTTAAACATCACTTTCAGTCATCAGAAAGTAGACTTCAGTGTGAACCAAGGGAAGAGAAAAGGAGGTATTTGGGGTGGGTCTCTTTCAAAGATTTGTTTTATGCACTGTCCCCCTTTTCCCTTCTTTGAGTCAAGGGGAATTCACAATAGGGCAAGTCAGATAAAAGATTCCAGAAATCTTTCTTTTTTGGCAAATGATTAATCTCACCTTGTTTATATGTGCATGTATTGTCCCTCATTGCCTTCTATATATTTTCACTTGGAAAGATTTGTGATAGTGAATAAGCAATTCTGCTGTCTAAGTCAAAGAAAATCCCAAAGGCTTTTTTAATAAGGACTACAAAATTCAGACATAACAGCAATATGATCTTTCTGATTAAAGGAAATGGACTGATGAATCAGTTCTTCACCACATACTAACTTAAACTCTTTTGTCTGACATAGCTTGAGTTCAGCCCTTTGAATAATCCTGCCCGGTTTCCTGCAGAGAAAGGAAAGGTGAGTGGAGACCAAGAAAGCAGAAAGTTGTGAGCCCGCCTAAGGCAAAAGGATGCACTCCTGTTATAAGAACTGTGCATTGGCAGGATGCTGCCAAGGACTCCGGCTGGGGAAATAAAGTTGTTTTGTTTAGCCTACACTTAGTCACTTCATCATTGTTGACAGAAATGATTAATGATCCATGCTCCTCTACTCTACCCCTCCTCCATTTTTGATATCAGATATTGGAATATGGCTCCTACTTCATTGGAATCATTTTGGCACACTTTGGGATCTTCAACTGCATCCTAGCTGAGCTGGTTTCTATCACAACTCTTCCAGAAGCAGGTGGTAATCAGAAAGATTGCTAGAAAAGTTGAGGAGACTCCACTGTAGCTGCTCATAGTGGTGAGCAGTGTGAGTGGTTTTCTTCTCTTATGCAGGTAGAACAGAGAAATGGCAGGCTTTAGATTTAGTTGCATAGGAAGGACAATAGCTACAGGAACTTTACCCAGCTCAGGGATCTTTACATAGCTAATTTCTCTGAGGCTCCCCAAGTACATTATTATTGTTATTATTTTATAATACTACTTTCTTTGTCAAGTTTCTGATAGATTAATGGTAGTGTTATATAAAAAGCATCTACAAACATGGAAGTCAGTGGGAGTCTATTTGCCGTCATGAATTATATTTTGTTGCTTCATTCTATCCAGATCCATGATCTACAACTTAGCTTTTGTTCACGTTCAAATGATTTCTACAAATTGTGCTGAGGAACATGATGTATTCTTAAATGTAGTAGTGTAACTACAACAGTTTCATGCTGTGGCTTTCATTCATGCTGCAATTTTTTTTTAAATAAGTTGAAAATTGGGATTTCTTGAATAAGCTTAGCATAACAATGTCTTATTCCTTTTCTTAAATAATTGTATGAATTAAAATGGACAAGTTGACTTTGAACGAAATAGACAATAATAGTTGACTACCAAAAGCTATTTGTTCCTACTGGCCCATTTTTGTTATACAGAAAAAAAATCAAGGAAAATAATTTCTGCTTTAGTCACAGAAGATAAATAGCCATTTGTTTTCACCATACATTGTTATTCCGAACTCCTCTTAGCTAGTGTACAGTTTAGGGTGTGTACAAAGTCCAATTTTTGCCAGTTGATAAAAGAGGGCTTTTTTGATATTGGTTGGAAGTGGAAATTATGGGAAATTATTTGAATGCAAATAAAAACAACTTAGGAAAAAAGTCCCATCCCTTCTTCAGGAATCAGACTTGGAAAGTAAGGCTAATAATGCATGGAGCTTCCCTAATCATGTTCTAACCATGCACTGACAGGCTTGCAGATGCTAGCAATGACCCCAACAAGGGCTCTAACACATAGGTAGTGGCAGAGAGCAAAAAAAAAAAAAAAAAAAAAAATTGCAGGTGTTGCAATGTTTTAGAGTGCTTCTTTAAACCTATGTCTTCATGTACATGTTCCCTAATTGGTAAAAGTAAATGATGAGAGAAGAGAAACGATAGTGAATGCTAGAGAAGAACAAGGCTGTCATGAAAGCAACACAAACCTTTTAAGCTTTATTTAATTTCTTCTCTTTATTCTGTCATCTTCTGTATTTTTTTTTTTTGCTTAAAGACATTTCCTCCAAATAACCTACTCTTATTCTAGAAGGGGATTTAAGATTAAAGAAAACAGAAATCTGTGCCATTATTTTAACTAAAATGGTTTAAATTATTAATAGAAGCAAGTTCTCGAAATAGTTTTCTCAGACTGCATATGGCTTCAAAAACCTTGTACTGAACTGAACTTTTTTTTCTTGTTTGTTTGTTTTTATTCATTCTCTTTAGTTTTACATGACAACAGGACTCATTTGGACATAATTATCAAAGCATATATTATAATTTGTCCTAATTCAGTCCCCAGTCCTTCTTCCTTTCCTTCTCCTTATTCTACTGATCTTTTTGTTACTTACTTATTGCTTTTCTTCTTTTTTAGTGTCTTGTGGACATACACTATAGTGATGTTCACTGTGGTTTATTCATATATGTTTATAGAAAATTAGATCCATATCCCTACTATCACCTTGATAGCACTCATGGAAATTTTCTTATTCAAAAGGCCTAGATGTATGGAAATGTCTGTGATCTCGAGGGGAATAGGTGAGATAGGAGTTAAGAGGATATGGACTGTATGATCAAATTCACCAGCTTCTCTGGTGGCCACCAGGCCTGGCACAAGTTAGAGCTTGTAATTGACTGACTCTAAAGATGGTGGCAGGTTCAACTGGGCTTGGGTTGTCCTAGACATCAAGAATCCTTCAATGAAAGATAGTCAGGTATAGCTGAAAAACCATAGATATAATGATCTGCCTTCATATCTCACTTCTACTCCTTATCACCTCTGATGACTAATTACTTAAGAAATTCACCTAAGTTCTCTGACAGACAATTTTAGTTAATATTTCACAGTCGTAAGGGTTAACTGAGTATTGTTTTTAAATGTTCATGAACATATTATGAGGCATATAGTATAACACCAGTTTTACTCAGCACCTTCAGTGACTTTTAGTTCCCTTTGTGCTGACTTGAGGAATCCATGTCAACTTTGCTGTTTTTTCTGTTCTTTTAGCAGCTTCAGAGTACAGATATTTTTTTCCAAATGAATCTTTTATTTTCATCTTTCCCAGTATGGAATTTCCTTTCCCATGCTTGTTTTACTTCTACCTTTTTATACAATTGAGATTTTTTTTTTCTTCTTTAGTTTTGGGTTAGGACATCCCTTAAGTATATCAGGTTTCTTTTCACATGATAGAATTAATGTCCACTGTTGAGGATACAAAAATGTGTATTGTTGGAGCTATTTAATATTGATGACAATAGAATTATTTGTTCCCATGTTGGTAAATATTCTTTGCTGAGTCAGCAAAACCCCTGTATCTTTTTTTTTTTTTTTTCATGAACGGTTTACTTACTCGGTTTTTCATTCAGAGTTATATGTTTATGGACACATGCTGTGCTGCTTTTAGGTTTGTTACAAGGAAAATTATCAAGAACAAACAAACAGATTTTAGAAGAACCAAAAATAAGAGAGGCCATGGCGACTGCTACGTAACATCCTTTATTTGATAATGAATCCTAAGTGTTTAAGCATTTTGTTTTTAAATTTGAACCATCAGGACTCAAAGGATTTTTAAGAACTAATATATATATATATATATATATATATATATATATATATATTTGAAAAAACAACTCTTTTCATTGTGTCTGCTTGTCATGGAAAGCATCTACTTTGTTTACCCCCCTGAAAAATGACAGATAGAAAAAAACAACAACAATGAAATTAGTGGAGAGGTCCAACCTGCCTTGGCAGTAAAGTCAACCTGTCACCAAGTTGTAATTCTATTGTTCTCTCTGCAATGTGAAATCTTTCCAATAGACAGTAAGCTGCCATCATAATGCTGTATGTGAAGAATAATAATGGAATGTCTGCAAAGGAGGAAGTATCTGTCCTCACTGCAACTAGATGAAAGAGACAGAGGTATGGAAAATAAACCTGAGTGCTTGCTAATGAAATGAGTCCACTCAAATAATCATCTAATATGCACTTAGGTTCTTCAGTCCTTTTCAGGTTCCAATGCCAATATTTCCTTTACCTAGAGTCCTTGAACATCCCAGGCAGAGCAGGCACTAAGAGAAGCCCTTCCCGTGACATTTCCCCTCCTTTCAGCACAAAACTTCACATTTCTTTACTCACTTATTATAGGTGTTGCTACACAGGAGTGTCAATGATAAAAGCACCTCTGCTGGTATTCTCTCACACCTGCATCCCCAGATCCGGTGCGCTGCTCATAGCTCTCCACTGGTAATCAGCAAATATCCTTTCAAAATGGATATATGACCTTTAATGTGAAAAAGTAACTTTAGATTTCATCTTTTAACTTTTTTAAATTTAAATTTGAGAAAATTAAGCTTAAGAAAGGAGTTACAGTTTTAAGGATCATACACCAAATATTCTGTCTTGCTTCCCATACCACTGTACTTTATCTTGGATAAAATTTTCCAATGTTACTTAGATGGAAAATGAGCAATAGACTAACAATGGACCTGGGTCTAAATAAATTTTTTTCTTCACAGATATTGAGCGCTTTCACTACAGGAAGTTTAGAAAGGCAGGAGAGTGAGATAATTGTCTCTGTATTAAGATTGTTAGGTTTTCTTTGCATTGCACCAGGAGGTAAAAGTTAAATAAGCTCCATCATTGAGTTTATGGATGATAAAAAGTAAAAAGATATGCACTGATGATGATGATGAAAACAAAATCTCTTTTTTTCTCTTCTACTCAAAGAATGAAGGTTTTGTATTTCCATAAAAATATAAAATGAAATTTAAAAACGTGAATTCTGCTCCTCCCACCAGAGATTTTATCCTATATATTAACATGACACTCTGTTCTTTCTTTGCCACAAAAACCATACATGGTATTTTCTTGAAATCTTTTATCATGTGGAGCTCATCTTGTCTACCAAACCAGAGACTTATAAAGCACAAAGCAGGCTGGTGTTTATATATCTATTTATATCTTTTGCTGTACTACCTTGTAATGTATCTATAAAGAATGTACTTATCAATTTTCTTGATTGATAATAAATCTATATCCCCTAAAAGCAAATGCCAGTAGGAGGATTTTGATTTCTCTAATGTTTACTGTGAGCTTTCAAGATGTTATTTATTACCTAATAGATACTTTACTGATTATTAGAAGCAATCTGTAATCGAGTTACATTTCTACTCACTGTCAATAATTTGATAACATTGACACTCCAAGAAATTACTTGCAATGCAGCCAACATGGAGTAAATCTTAGCAGGAGCTAGACACTGACTTTTGTCAAGTTATTTATTTATTTATTTATTTTTTTGACAACTGGATTTCAATTATAAGAAGCCAACTTGAATTGAGTTTCCATCTTTTACAACTAAACAAAAGCCTGTTACAACCTTAATTGACACAACTTAAAAGCATATAGACAATACTATTCTTGATTAAATCTTTCTGGCCTATTTCATAAATACATGGCAATACTTTAAAACAGCACAATGACCATCTTTTTCAAATTTTCTTGCTCCGGACAATATATTATTTCTGGCATATTGATTCAGTATTTTATGATTATATTTTCTCCCCTCAGTGAGCAATAATTGATATGGTTCAAAATTACTGGATGATTAAACTACCATAAATATATTGATAAATGTACTGAGACTAAGAACCTGTGAGAAATTTCAACAAAAGTAGTAACAACTTTAAATGTCACTTACAAATGAAAATAAAAGTAAAAAGAAAATTAGAATGAAAAGAGAAAAAGAAGAATAGTAGAAAGAATCATTGTGGTATGGAATGAAAGAAAGTTTTAAAAGTATAAAGTTGATAGTGTTGATGGACCAGCACTATAGACTACTAAAGCACATGATTTGTGCTATTGAACATCTAGACCAATGCATCAATTTATGTGTGAAATCAAAGTGACTAGATCAAGGTAATACACATTGTCTCCCATTCAGTACAAGTAGAGGGGATTTTTCGTATTCCCTGCTTTAAAAGGGCTCTCAAATAAACCTTGCTAAAGCATGATCAGAGACAAGGAAAATTGTATAACTGGGGGTCTTCAAGACAGGAGAGGGTTTTTTTTTTTCTGAAGTATATGATATGCTTCTTTCTAGATTTAAACAGATCTGCATTTGACTTACATGGATGCCAGAAACTGCAGTACACGGATACACAGAAATACTGCAGTGAATTTTTAGAATACCCTATAATTAGATGTAAATACAGATTAAGATGATACTAAAATTATCAAAAAATGTTTTGTATTATATGCAGTGCTACTTAGAATAGATTTTATTTTCTTGCTCATGACACATGTCCAATTTGGGTCAGTGGGAGGAGCTGGAGAGTTTTTGCATATCATTATCACAGAGGGAACCTGGTATGGAAGCTGTATCTCAACAGTACCTTCTCAGTCTTTGATTTAGTGGGAGGAGACATGCTAATGTGCATGTTATGTTTTAGGCTTTGGCCTGCAGTGCTGATTTTTACAACAGCTCAAGTTGCATTGGTCAAAGCAAGTCGCAAAACCTCACTGAATCCAAGTGGCCCCTGTTAGAAGGAAAGGGAAACTATTTGTTGAAGAACACAGTTATTATCAGAGTGCACCATTTTAATCAACAAATATTTAGTTCTTTCTCCTTCCTGCAAAATATATGCTCCCACTAAGGGAAAAAATATAAAGTTATACCCAATGTCAGAATTAATTCCTTCAAAATCCTTAGATGGTTCATAGAACTCACTATAAAAGGGGATGGCATATGGTATTTCTCTGTCTGAATCATCTTGATGTAGGAATTGGTGTACTAAGAAGGAAGTTAAGTAAAACTCATACAACCAAAAATATGCTGTGGAATAGATAATACCTGCCATTTATAAAAGGGTATAAAAGGTGACGCAGAGGTTATTGGTTTATAGTAACTCTTAAATCACAGGCAGATTTTTCCAGGATATCTTATTCTAGGGTGGATAAATTATCCTTTATTTGGTTCAATCTCTTCCCCTTAAGAGATTCATGCATTCATTCTCTATGGTCTTTAAAATGTATTAATTTTCCTATTCTTGAAAGTCATATTTAGAGTGCTTTTAAAAAGATGACTTCTCTGTGAGAGAAACAATTTTCTTAGCCTCCTAGTGATGTCAATGTATGGTAAGCACACTATCATTTTTTCTCAATCACAGTATCTTTGACCATAGGTTGGCAGTATTTAGCAATTAAAATCCATCAGGAGAATTCAGTTATCTCCATATGCCTATACTCATATCTATAGTTCTTTTATAGACAAATATTTTAGACTTTATATGTGTGTGGGCATGTGCATAACATGTATATGTGTATATACATATGTATGACACCTAAACTATTCTCCTATTTATTCTATCTCTCCTTCCCTCTCCATCTTTCCCTCTATCTCACACATACATAATAATAGGTCTTTTGATTTTAGTAGAAGAGCCATGGTTATCTATTTATTCTTGAGTTCTATTGCCCCACTTAAGGATTTTAATCCATCCAGATGTTATTACATGGAGAGTGAAGCTTATACTCTAGATTGCCTTTTTTTTTTTTTTTTAGTAAGTAGGATTCTGGTCAAATTTTTCACCCATAACATTTCTCAATTTTGTCTTTTATTATTTTGGATTCAGAACCTACCTCTTCGACTCTGCAAAATGCCTCCATTTGTGAACCTTCTCTCATCCTCATCATTTCTGCTTACAAATCAAGCCATTCTTTTCTCAGTTCATTTCATCCATTTAATACCTTACACTGCCAACATCAGCAATCACCACATGCTATAAAAACTCTTTTTTTCCCCTTCTTTTAGGGCTAAAGTTTTCAAGATCTTCTTTTCAAGTTATTGCAAGTCATGGTTTTACTGTTTTACCAGTAGATGACACAAATTACCATCCTTCTAGCTTCCGATAACTGTTTCTTCCCTGACTGCTTCCTGCCCCTTGTGCTAGAGTCATCAATTCTGAGTGTTCTGGGTACAGCAGTTTCTCATCTGCAGTCAGCATGGACTAGGTCATGCTGAAGTGAAAAGCAATCTTAAGTGTCAGTGGTCAAATAGTAATTGTTTATTTCTCAGAGAAACAGACCAGTTTAATATTTTCAAAAGAAATCCAGATATTTCTGAGAAGTACCCTTAAATGCCACATAAAAGTCTAGATGAAATCTATGTTTCCAAAAAAAAAAAAAAAATCTGTCTTAAAAATTTGAAGTGCAGTGATTTAGAGAAGTGGAGATGCTAGTAATTATGAAGAGAATAAAAAATAAATTTATAACCATAATTAATGGATTTGAAAAGTACTAGAAGCCCAGAAGAAAAATGAAGAGTAGGCTCCTTTCATACACAGAATCACTTTTTGTGCTTTTAGTCACTCAGGATCAATCATAGTCTGAAAATATTAAGTGGGACATTACAGAAAAAAACAATTAATGTTAATTCATGTTTTAAATAACTTTTACTATGGTATATTTGTATAGTTGTATTCTTATTAGCTACTGTTGTTAATCTCTTACTGAACCAAATTTATAAATTTAACTCTCTTAGTCATGTATGAAAAACAGAACATATATAGTGTCTAGTACATTTACAATCTGCAATTTTAAGCATCTGCAGGTTGTGTTGGGATTTTCTGTACAGGTTAACAGGAAAATGAGTAAAACTTGTAAGGAAAATATATCATAACCAAGTTGAAACAAAATAACAAAGAATATCAACTTATTTAGACATGTAAATATGGTTATTTTAATTAATATGAAGATGTGATTTTTTTTACTTTTGAAATAATAATCGAAATACAAATGGTTTTAAAAAGCTCTAGGGATATAGGAATTATCTTAGAAATTAAAATATATACAAAAGATAAATTTTCTTTAGAAAATCAATTTAGCAATTCTGGTTCTTAAATTGATTATGCTGAAGTGATTAGAGAAGTATGAAATAATACATGCAATATCATTGTAGCAATATAATTATTTATAAGACTAAATTGTTAGCATAAACTAAAGAGTAAAGAGCCAATGAAATCTAAATTGGAATCAATAAAAGTTAATAGTTATATATATAAAAGAAAGAAAAGAACCTATGATCATTGAAGCTTATTAAGTAGAAGATGGGCCTTGGCTTCATAGATATGCTGATATGTGGAAATATTCATTTAATGTCAGTGGATAAATGGCTTTATAGATCAGTGTCTTAGCAGTTCTTACTCCTGGAGTGTACATTATAATATAAACCTTCACAGTTTTTCTCTCGTCTCCTCTGATTTTTTAATAAAAAGAATGGACACAACCAAGAAAATGTTTTTTTTTCTATTTTGAAAAAAATTGTCCATAAATACATTATCCCCATTTTAAGCAGAATATCTGATATAGAATTAAAAATATTTAAATTAACTAACAAATAAAATTTAATGAATAGCAATAAAAATTATAAATAGTGCTACAAAGTTTTACAAACACTCTTTCTCCTACAACCAAAACTCCTGTCAAAACACTAAAAGAATGTTTTCCATTTCACTTATGTTTTTACTTTGTGAGACAACAACATTATTATTTGAACAGTTATGGAATACATTGAATTTCCTAAATAGTTAAATGTACCCATTTGTTATTAAACTACAGCATATACTGTGTGTGGTTCTTTATGCTGGGCCTCCTTCTGTTTAACTAACCCTCTGTGATTTTCATTCAAAACAAATTATTGCTTATGCTTTCAAAGGGCAATGAGCAATTAGAACATAATTGATCCAACAGAGCATCCGATTTCAGCCCAGTGCTGAGAAAATGGTCTTGAAATAATGTCTTATCCATTAGCAATTTCACCTAATTCAGAAGACATTTTCTTGAATGTGAGAGTAGTATTGACCTGAATGAGAGTTAACTACCATCAGGAACACTAAAATCCTCAGAACTTCTCACGTATTTTAAACATGCACTTGCCACAATAAAATGCCAATACATTTAATAAGGATAAATTATCTCCATATTTTTGGTGCATTTCAAATGATGTACACTTGCTCCATTATATCTCACCACACCTCTCTGAACTTTGGAATTGAATATTTTAATAGGGCCAGTTTTCTTTGCTTCATTAGATACTTATTGAACCACCACAAAATGTCAGCCTCTTGGATAGACTCAGGAAGTACAGTGACAGATAAGGGAAGTTTCTTCCATCAATGGGAGAGAGCAAAATAAAAGCTTAGTATGACATTTTAGTAATTAATTTGAAATATGTGGAAAATGGCAGCAGGTACTTGCAGAAGGGAAGGATTAATGTGAGTAGACCACAGCTTAAAAATTAAAGAGCATTTGTACAAAGTGGTGATAATTAACAAACTACCAGTCTTCGAATTTCTTTTAGATGATAGATGTGTTACCCAATCTGTAACCCTCACTTAATAATTAGACATTATAATCATTTTGCTGATAAGGAAAGAAAGACACTAAAAACTTGCAAACCCCATAAAATTGATGTATTAAAGTCAGAATTTGATGTCAGAAATCTCTCCCTTTGATGCCTTTCACTCTCTACTCCCATCCCATTGCACCATGATTCCTAATTTTTAAGACAGAAGAGGGAAAATGGAATGGCTAAGAAGGCATTTCAGGAAGAGAAAACTGTGTACCACTAAGGCAATGAAGTGTAGAACCACAAGAAAATTGTCTGGAGAATCATGTGCTGAAAACGGGGTTGGAAAATTGCAAAGGGATAAAAATGTGTAGGAAATGGTGAATTTATGGAGCTTGGAATTCTCAAATTAGCAATGAAGAAGAACTGATTGGGTTAAATGAGGAGATAACTATAGGTGTTCTGAACATCAGAAAGATGATAGATTACAGAAGAGAATTCCTGGTGCAATCTTTGATAAGCTACTATTAAGAAGAATGACGAAGAATAAGATGGATGAATCAGAAGTACTAAAAGAATATATGAAAAAATGGAAAGGTATAAGAGGTACGATGAGAAAAATAGGGAGGAGGAAAAGTCATTCTGAAATTCCTCTTAGGTTGATACCAAGTTTCAACTAAAGTGTTACTTAGGAACATTTATGTTCAGAAAGGTCCTCCATAATTTCCATTCAAACACAAACTCCCAGGTATATTAAATCAAATTTAATAAAATGGGATAATAAACTTTCTGTGGTTAAATAATACATTGTGCTAAGTCCTGATAGGAAATAAAGAAGGAATATGAGTATAAATTGCACCATGTTCTCTGTACATTTTGCTTTAGCTAAAAGTGTTCTTTTCTAACATGTGTCTTGACTGATTGTACTGGATTATTGAAAACTACTAACAAACATTTATTGAACAGACAGCATGTTCCAGGAATAGGGAAACAGAGTTGTATAAGAAATGTACCCTGCTTTACATGATTTTATTCCCTCTCAAAGAATTTGGACATACAAAGTAGTAAACTGTAATGAAATCATCCATCCTTTTCCCTTGTGGATTGCTTCTAGGACCACCCAAGTCCAAAGATGTTTAAGTCCCTTATATAAAAGGACATACTCTTTGCATTTAAAGTATACAATCGTTAATCTCTACATGACTTATAATACTTAATATAAGGTAAATTATATTTTAATACGTGTTATACTATATTGTTTTGGGAATGATGACACATCTTTTATATTCAATACAGATGCAACTGCTCTTCCAATACTTCCAAGTCATACTTGGTTCAATCAGCAAAGACAAAGCCCATAGATATAGGGTGTGATCATATAAAGCAAGAAGTCAAGTAATAAATGATTTTATAACAAAGAGCAGTAGAACAGAGTATGGTTTATACTTCTTAGAGTGCAAGGAGACAACAGAGTAGATGCATGTGTTAGCTTTTAAAGAAGGGATCGTAGCCAACAAAATCAAGGTGCAGGCATGGTCATGGTGGAAAATTGGAGGAGATATTAATACTACCTTTGAAAGGAAGCAAAAGTTATGGAAGGGTGGGATCAAAAACAAAGTAGTGGGTGCAATGGTGCATGCTGGTAATCCCAGCGACTCAGGAGGCTGAGGTAAAAGGATCATAAGTTCTAAGCCAACCTCAGCAATTTTACTGAGACCCTAAGTAAATAAGGAGACGCTGTCTAATTTTTTTTTTTTTAATGATGGGTAAACTTCCCCTGGGTTCTGTCCCCAGTATCAAAACAAAATAACAACAACAAAGAACAAAGTGGTTTGAGGACAGGCCAGATGGTACACAACTGTGATCCTATCTACTTGGGAGACTGAGACGGAAGAATCACATGATCCAGGTCAGCCTCAGCAAGGTAACAAGACCCTGTCTCAAAATGAAAAAAAAGCATTGAAGATGTAACTTAGTGGTAAGGCACCTTTAGGTTTAATTCCCAGTGCATGTGCGCATACACACACGGGCGTGTGCGCACACACGCACAAACACACACACACAGTAGTTGGGGACATAAAGATGAAATTAGAATCAAAGGGCAAATCATAAATATTTTAAAATAGAGTTTGGTATTTACTATTGTTGAAGAGAAAGACATATTAAAATAAATATTAAACACTGCAAGGAGTAGATTTATTGTTAAGCCATGAACCTAGTAGAGCAGAATCTCTTTCCCATCCTACGAATGCAAAGCCTCTGTTGTTAATTGATTGGAGGTGTGGGCTTGTTGGTTAGATGAACACTATGCTGGCAAGAGGTGGTTTTCTGCAGAGGTGGGACATCCATGAGATTGTGTTATTCTGCTGCCTCGGTTATGTATATAAAAAGTGTGTGTCAAGCCGGAAACACTTACTCAGGTCCAGATTCATTTCAGTAGGAAAGATGGCCAAGTCAAGGTGTTTCAGTGCCTATCAACGTGTCATAATGGAATTAATTAATATATTTAGAAAATGGGGGATACATTATTAAGTTCCTTGTTTGAAATCATGGATTTAAAGTACTGAGAAATAAAATGGAAAGATTGTAAACTAAAACAGTGTAAGTTATGATAAGAAATAGAAGTAATGACAGCAGCAGTTCATGAAAGAGTCAGCATTGAATTTGTGAGTGAAAGAAAAATAAATAATGTAACTTTTTTTCCCCTGAAAATCATTCCCTGAAATAGGTTACACAAAAAAGCAGAGAAAAGGGAAATGGGAATAGGGTAAACGGATTTGGTTAAGAAATGGTGCATTTAAATCCTATTATCTGAATTAGTATGCATTTTAGACAGAAAGTACAAATTTCTGGATAAGAATTAAAGCTAAAACAAGTCCTTTGTGGTCAGGAACACAGAGTGGTAATTAAGACTGTAAAAGTGATTAGATAAAATACTGAAGAGAGTATAGGTTACAAAGGAAAGTAAAAGGCTAGTTATTGATCAATGAGAGCAGCAGCATTTCTGTGACTAACGGTGATCACTCAGTGGAAAACCAACAAATGGCCAGAAAGGTAGAGAAGCACTACAAAAAGATAGGATGGAAAATGCTAAGGGAGAGGAGAGAGACAGAGAGTAATGACAGCAGCAAATGTCAGAGAGGTCAAAAGTTACAAAAAGGACAAAGCATCAATACATTTCCTATCAGATGGCCAGTTGTGACTGTGTGAAGAGCTATTGTCCTGTAGTGGTAGGGACAGACTCCTGAGAGCTGCCACAAAGACCCTGAACTAAAAGATTTGGAAAGGAGATTACAGATTTTTTTTTTTTTTAATGCTTGGTTAGAAGGGGAGAAAATGCTGGACATATTACTTTTTTTAACAATCAATTTTCTTGGAGATATTTTTATAAGGAATTAGTAGTTGACAGTTCTAGAGTCTAAAGGGATGGAGTCAACTTAAAGAAAGAAGCTGAAGGAACACCATAGTTTCTGGCAATGACCATGAGTACAGGTAGACAGAATGTTTTTATACAGGAAAAAGATATTGAAAATATCTAATAATAAGGATTTGTGAAGGTGAGCATGTATTTGTGGGAGTGGGGGGGAAATTGAAATGTGATAATGCTTCCTAGTATTTATTTACGTTCTGAATTTCAAAGATAACTTACATGCTAGGAAAAAAAAGAGAACCAGACATTAGTAAAACCTTACAATAGCTATTGAAGAAACTGGTCAACAAATAAAATTATTTCAAGGTGTGACTGAGTTACATCTGAGAACAGAAGTCATATATTTGTGGTATCAATCAGCACAGTCTTTTCATTTTGTACATTTATGTTGTGGACAGTAAAATGAGGATGGCTGGGCTTAACCAAATATTGGATTCTCAGTTTAGGAAGGGTAGAAAGAAATGACATTGAGCATCATAGTGCTGATGGGAAAGTAATAAAAAATTGAAATTACAAGCAAATGTGGGTAGATTAACATGCAAGATAAAACCTGTGCTAATGTACAGGAAGAAAAAAGTGTTAGTTAATAAATGGCTGTTTGAAGAGTAGGAGAAAAAGAAGAAATAGGTGTATGAACGAAAGGAGCTGGGGGAGTGAGATAAAAAGAAAGAGAGAGACATCTCTAAAGACAAATGACTATTCGTCATAAAAGAGTTATTTATTAGAGTTTACTCAATACATTAATAAATTTAAATATGAGAAGATCATAGGATTATTTTTTGAGAATTATTAAAATATATTTGACTTCAAACGTAGTTGAAAGTAGTGGAATATTCTAGGTTAAACTTGAAATGACTCCTGATAGTCCTTGAAATCTGTAAGTCTGTGAGGGAATTAGAGATGAAAAGAAAAATGAAATTGAGGAGTCAACATAGTGAATGAACGAATGAGTTTTGAACAGTAAATACACGGTGACAATACAATATAGTATGTGATTTTGAGTTGAGAGGGAAAGATGTATGTACAGAAAGATTTGTCTGGATGTGGACGTGGTGAGCTCCAGATGATTTAGCTTATTTGCAGACTGGGTGGTGGAGAATGGAGACATCTGCCATTGAGAAGAAAGAAAAGGTGGTTTCCTATAAAGTACAAATGAATAAAGGTTCCAACTGATGGCTGAGCATGAAACATGTGTGTAATTCCTAGTGTATACTTGTTAGGTAGGTGAAATTTAACAAGAGTCGACACTGAAAATGCATTTGATGCCACTACTTTAGCTTCGATTATGAAGCATTGATTTTACTGGTCACAGGAAAGACTAGAGAAAAGACTTTTCTAGAAGAATGACTGATTTAAGCTTTGGGGAAGGAGTGAGATAAGATGAACTTGAACTGTATTATATTTTGTCAGAAGTTAGGAAATATTCTTGAAGTAGATGAGGGTACATCAAGAGGATTCTGGATCTGGGTTAAAAATGTTCCTTCAGCATAAATCTTGTACATTTTTATCAACAAAATAAAATTAATGAATTACAAAATTAATGAATTACAATCTGTTATAGTTTTGGATGAGGTGTCCCCCAACATCTCATGTGTGAGACCATATCAGAATGGTCAGAGATAAAATGATTAGATTATTAGAGTTGTGACCTCATCAGTGGATTAATCCACTGATATGGATTAACTAGGTGATGACTATAGACAGGTAGATTGGGTTTGGAGGAATCAGGTTGCTGGGGGTATGCCCTTGGGGTATAAATTTTGTCCCTGGTAAGCAGAACCCTTCCTGCTTCTTGGTTTCCTAGTCAGGAGCTGCTTTCCCCTGCCACAACTTTCTGCCACAATGTTCTGACTCACCTCAGGCCCAGAGCTATGGAGTCAGTCAACTGTAGACTGAATCTCAAAAACCATGAGCCAAAACAAACTTTTCTTCCTCTATGTTGAGTTCATCAGGTCTTTTGGTCACAGTGATGTGGAGCTAACTAAAGCACAATCCGTTCACAAAACATCAATCTATCAATACATAACAACCATAAACGAATGAAGGTAGAAGTCAGTGGGGAGAGAGGCATCTTCTGACAGAATGAAAAGAACAAATTAGTAAATTTAGAAAGGAGATCAAATCGGATATTTTACTTTCTAATTTTCTTTTTTTTTTTTTTTCACTTTCTCTCACTGTAAGAACATACTTGAAACTGAGACATTTGTAAAGGAAAGAAGTTGATTTAGAATGATGGTTCTAGGGGCCAGGAGTCCAATAGCATGGTACCAGCATCTGCTGCCACTGGAGAGGGCCACCTGCTCCTTCAGATTTTGGCAGGAAGGGGAAGTGCAAACAGGTACATGCAGAAAAGAGAAAAGGGAATCTAACTCTTTTGAGAACTAATCTATCTCTGCAAGAAGAACATTAATCCATTTTTTAAGGTGTCTGCCCCCATGACCCAAATATACCCTAGAAGCCCCCACCTGTAGAATCTTATTTCTCAATATTTCCTTGTTTTCTAAGGCAAAGAAAACAAGGAACTATTGAGAAACTTACTTAGATCAGTGTAGTTTAAGGAGCCATGGCTAAGACATAAGAATAACCTAAATCTAACCACAAAGAAAATCAAACAAAAAACATGCATTATTATTCACAAATATCTGAGCGATTCAAAACTAAGTTTCATGAAAGAAAAAGTCTGAGGGAGAATACCAGATTGAAGTAGATTAAACTACATGCTGAGTAAATGGGATGCGGGATCCTAGTCTGGACTCTATTCTAGGAGGAAAAACCCTTAAGGGGCATTAGTGATTTGGTGGGGGAAAAATGGAATATGGATGACAAACTCTCAAAATGTGTCACACTTACATTTAATGAAATTGACGATTATACTATATTTATATATGAGAATAACCTGTTATAAGTAAAATTGCATTAAAGTATTAAGGAGTAAAGGGATGTGATATACGCTCTTCATCTTACGAATCTCAGTAACACAAGAATAATATGAAAATAGTGAGAAACGAGAAAAATCAAGTAAAATATTGACAATTGGTGAATATAGAGAAAGAACATGTGGTTCTTCTTTTTATTCTTATAAATTTTGTGCATACTAAATCTTTTCTACTTTCTCTAAGAAAGTAGCACATTTCTTCTAAGAAAGGCAGGGAAACAAATCCTTGTTTTGGAATAAAAGTAGAGATTTTAAGTTGGAAAGATTTTCTTAAGCTATTGTGTTTAGGAACATCTTTAATGTATGTATGCACAGAACCTTTAATGATGTCTGGCAAAAAAAAAAAAAAAAGTTGAAATCTACCTGCTGAAATTATGGATGAATGGACAGATAGCTGCTGCTGGAGAAAATGTTGAGAACATACAATGTCTGCAGTTGGTCGGTGGCAGATATTTCCTTCATCCCCAAATGGGTATTTTAATAGGTTAAATTTTATATTGTGTCTAAATCCACAGAATAATATAGGCAATGTGTGACATCATGTGAATTAAAGCCTTTGCCATCCATGGACACTGCAAGAGGACCCTTGGTGTTGGTAGCTCTGAATAGGACAATTAGAAAAAAAATGAAAAATGTATAGTTTAGTTTCATATAAGTCAAGAGGCTATGAATTCCAGTCTTTTTTCTAACCCAGTTTCTCTGGCCACACTCCTGTAGAAGTTTGTTCCAAGTTCGTCAGCTTTCTTTTTGATTTCTCATCAATGGACCAACAGGTGTTATTTGCTAACAGGCCCAATATAGAAGTCAATACTGGAAAATCTGTTTGTTTCAAATTTAAACATAGGAAACATGCTGTAAAACTGAAAAAGAGTGAGAATAAGATAATTTGAAGTAGTAAAGATGTAAGTAGAATAAAAAATAATCACATCCTTTTGATGAACCTTAAAATGTGCCTGAATATAACCTTCTGCTGTGGGTGCACAGAGAATGAGCATTTCTTGTGTATATATAGATATGCTTCCTGAGACTTTCTTATCTTAACTTCATGTTCTTAAATCTACTTGATCACCACATAAATGGGTTTGATATGTGCATAATCTCTTACTAAGATTTGTAGCAGGCACTTAATAAAGGGTTAGAGAACAATGAATCGCCAGATAGCCACAACACTACTTTTTCTTATTGTCTTTTCTGAAGGGGAACACAGATAAACATGTATTTCTCTGTGTAATCTAAATAAAAAACAAGATTTTTACTCTCCCATTTCTCTTAGAAAATTCCTATATAAGCAGTTGGTACATTTTCCATTTCAGTAACTGTTCGGTAATGGAATTTTAAAAAGCTGAAACCGAAATTTAGACCTTTTCATAGCTCCCTCAGTGTTCGAGGTATCTGCTTATCAAAGTGGTTTTCAAAGTGATGAGTTAAATACTAGCATGGAGGTGACTGGCAGAAACAAAGCCTTTAGCATGCAGACAGAATGTGGAATTGTCAATTGCTCTGTTGTCTGTATGTGAGCACAGAGACAGAAGTTGAGGATGTTTTATAACCCTGAACAAATCCTTTTATACTTCTACACATCGATTGATGGGTTGGTGAGTTGAGGTTTTCCATCTTGTCTTAATTAATATTTGTACTTTATTTTGGGGACTTTGGAGGAACGTTTCTGCAGAAATGAAAAGACTGTTTTATATAGAAGGAAAAATCAGAAAGTTAAGTTCAAGAGAAATCATTCTCTTTTTCAATCACACAGATTATCTTGTCTCTTTAACACAAAGTTTAAGTGAATTGTACCCAGTTATAATTATGTTTTCTATTTCATCAGAAAAGTTTGGCATCTTTCCATTAATTTTACAATTGCATTAGAAGAATTTGGAAAACTAGAAGACTTAAAAACAGAATCCCTAAATTAGATCATGATTAAAAAAAAAAGCAAAAACACAGTTGAAGTATAAGTATAAAATAAGGAAAGATAGAAGAAAAGCTTAATAATACTCAAATATTTGGTGACTTTAAAATCCAGATGATGAGGATTGGCTAAATTCAGCTTCCCAATAAAAAAAGAGAAATATAAATGAAAACTCTGTCATTAGACTTCGTTTGGCTGACTTGAGACCACAACACTGAAAAAAAATGGTTTCAAGAAACACTAGACATTTGTTGTTGTTTTTCTATTCCAGAAAAGAGTCTAGGGTTTTTATGATGGCAAAACAAAACCTAAGTTTTCCTTTCATCTTTCTACTCTAGAATGCTTTATATGTATCTTCTCTATTGAAGGTCACCTTACAGGACAAAATAACTGTTAGGCCTATAGCCATCTTGACTGTGTTTAAGGTGAAAAATAAGAAAATGAAGTAAAGACCAAAAAAAAAATCTAGACATTCGACCCATTTATGTATAAAAATTAAACATGTATAAGTATATGCATAAAAACAAACATTTTTATACATAAAAGAGTATCCTTTTGCAAGGGAAAATTTCCCAGATATATGTATTTTCTAGAAATTTTAGAGTTATGTTAATTAAAAAAGAAAAAATAGATATTGTAGAATAAGGTACTATAGCATCATCCATGTGAATGCCTAAATTCTGTGAGTTGAAAACTTTGAGGAACCTGTAAGATCCATAGAGACAATTTGAAAGAATGTGGGGAACAAGGAAAATGTGGAAAGAAACATTCAGAGATCCTTCAACTTTGTCTACTTCCTGACATTTCTTGTAATCATTTCTAATGATTGTTTATTGTTACTGAAGGACATTCAAACTGATCTAAAAATATCATTTAGTCTCAAACAGAATCATCATTTTCTTATTTTTATATAGTAATATGGTTGAAGAGTTTTAAGAATGTTCTTAATCCAAAGAATCTATTTTTATTTGTTTCCATTTCTTTTAATATTTCATTGTTAGCCAACATCAAAACATAGATGATGCTCCATGTGATTTACATGCAATCTAGTAGGGCTACCATTTATCTGAAACTAATTTCCTATTCTCCTCATCTTCTGAGACCTCTTCAATTCACTCATTAAACTCTTCTTGCAGTATTCTAGTTTTCTGATATTTTTCTCCAAAATCTTCTAACCTTTGTCCATTGCCCAGTGCCAAAGTAATTTCTACATATTCAAATATTTATTATTAGCAACAGTCCTTGGTACCATTTTTCTGTATTAGTTTGTTTTTTATTATTCTAATATAATCCACAGGTTTTGGAATTGACTTGTTAAAGGAAAGAGGTTAATCTTGAAAAACCAGCCTCTATCTCAGAGCAAAGCCTGTCCAAGGAAGGGACATCACCATTGTCCTTGGAAAAACCCACAGAGCACTCCTAAGCACATTCCCACCCTGCTAAGTGGTTTATCTACAAATAACAAGAGAGATCTGCTGTGTCAGGTGTCCCTGACTCAGTCAGGCTAGGTGGAGATCCATAGCAACCCCCTAGCAGCCACCAATCAGCATGAGACAGGGAAATACCTGGGATGCCAGATGACCCTCCCAGTTTATGGTGGTTGATAACATGTTGGGAAACCATGTAGTTCAGTACCTACACCCCTCTTGGCTTAAACCAATCAGTTCAAATGAATACCCCTTTTGTACTGACCAATCACCCCTACCCAACTTATTCCCGCCAGTGAATGTGCTAATCATGTTTTAGAGTTGTTATTTGATTTTCCCGCGGTGTGTGATGATTTGCTAAGGGATGCTATGATGTATGTGAAGTCCCTGCCTTCTCCAAAGAATGTATAAAACTGCTGCAAACCCTGGGCTTGGGGCCTCTCAGCGTCACCAGTTGCTGTGTGTGCGCTCGGAGGACCGAGCTAGCTCGCAATAAACACCTCTTTGCTGCTTACATGGATCTTGGGTCTCTGGTGGTCTTTGGGGGTCCGAATTCGAGCATAACAATCTCTGCTCACAGTTCTGAACTAAGAGTGAAGGACTATGTTTAGTGACAGACTTGCTAATGAGAGTCCTAAGGTAGCATAGAGAATCATATTGCAAAAGACAGATTGTATATGTGAGTGTATGTGGGGTGTGTGTGTGTGTGTGTGTGTCTGTGTGTGTGTGTGTAAGAGAGAGAGAGAGAGAGAGAGAGAGAGAGAGAGAGAGAATATCAATTCAGTCTCTCTCCTTTCTTATGAAACTTCCAATAATTAAATCATGGTGCTGTATGCTGATAATCTAATCTTATCTAAATCCTCTCTCCAAGTCCCTACTTCTAAGTACTATATTTGAATTAATTGTTACTTTCTTAATACTTCATAGTGAGGTTTAAATTTTAAAACATGAACCCTTGGGGGACACATTCAAATCATATTCTAACCACAGTTCACATGATTATTCAGGGACTGAGTTAAAATTGAGGACATAAAAATGCATTAAATGTGTTGTTGAGCACAATTGTGCAGACCAGTAAAATGGATATAAACAAGATAAAATAAAAGATTACAAGTGCTATACTCTTAAAAGCTTCCAGAGCATAGAGGAAGTATGTTTGATAGTTTGAAGCTCAAAAACCTGAATACATTTTCCCTTTGCAAAGAAATATCTTAAGTATTTATTGTTATAACTGTTTATGGTAATAGCATGGAATAAGTGTTTTTATACTTCTGACTGAGCTGAAAACACTGGTTTGGAATTTTATCATGGTAAGAAGATGAAGGGAAATTTGATTAGTGGCTAGAATCTATGAGAACCTTCCACTGAAGGTTAAGGTGTAGCCATGGGAGAGATAGAGCTGAGTATAAATAGCTCTCCCTTAATTCCTATAACTGGATCACACAAAACCCTTGTTGTAGTTTGGATGTTAGATGTCCTTCAAAAGCTCACATGTGAGACAGTGCAAGAATGTTCAGAGGAGAAATGATTGGGTTGTAAGAGTCTTAACCCAGTCAGTGATTTAATCCCCTGATAGAGATTAACTGAATGGTAACTGAAGTGGTAGAGTGTGGCTGGAGAAGGTGGGAATTGGGGCATGGCTTTGGGTATATATTTGTATCTGGCAAATGGAGACCTCTCTCTGCTTCCTGATCAACATCTGAGCTGTTTCCTTCTGTCACACTCTTCTACCATGATGTTCTGCCTTACCTTGATCCCCAAAGATTGGAGCTGGCTTTCTTTGGACTAATAACTATGAAACTATGAGCCCTCTAATAAAATCTTCTTCCCCTACAACTACGTTAGTTGGGTCCTTTAGTCATAGCACTGAAAAAGACAACTAAAAAAAAATCATAAATTCGATGGTCTTGAAGGTACTCATAGAAGGAATATTTGCACAAATCATCTTATTATGCCATCATATACTGCATTACCTTGAAACAATGTGTATCTCGACTTGATATAATAATGATCCTGTTCAGCTGGCCATATGAATCAAAACTTCAGATTTTCAAGTGTTATCAAGTTTGCAATTTCCCCTTATCTCTGCCCAGACAGCAGAGGTTTGGCATTTTACGTTTATTTCCCACAGAATGTCATGTAGGCAAATGGAAAGGATGGAGAAGAGAGGAACATGATTGCACTGGATACATGGTATAATTGGACATGGCAAGAGTTGAAGGTTGTTGAACTTCCCTCTAACCCTGAATCTGATATCAAGAACACTTAATTGTGCAATTAAATACAAGATCATTCTATATTCAATTTATGTGGAAAGATTTGGCACCATTGTCATGAGGAATTACTGTATTAAGACAAGCAGAAAACCTCATATTAAATAGAATTTGTAAAACAAGTGTATTTATTTTAATCCTATGTTTTAAACCTCATATTCTTTCAAAATAATTGAACGTGGCTTATACAATTAGTTTAATATAAGATTATGAATGAATAAGATTAGAGATGATAAAAGACCAGTGAGAATAACATCTAGTATAAGATAATGGTGTTGTCTTTTTATGCCCAATGTGAAAATACCTTTTATTATTAAAGCAATTATACTTGTTATAAATTTACACAATATAAAAAAATCTAAAAAAGAAAGTGAGATTTATTCACATATTAATACTTAAAGATGATTTTTTACATATCCTACTACAGTTTGCTTCCTTCCTTTCTTTTTTAATTTTAATTTATTATATATGACAGCAGAATGCATTATAATTCATATTACACATACATATCACAACTTTTGATATCTCTGGTTGTAAACAAAGTAGAGTCACACCACTTGTGTCTTTATACATGTACTTAGTGTAATGATGTCCATCTCATTCCACTGTCTTTCCTACCCCCATGCACCCTCCCTCCCCTTTGCTCTATCTAGAGTTCATCTCATCCTTCCATGGCCCCCACCCACCAACTACATTATGAATCAGCATGCTTAAATCAGAGAAAACATTTGGCATTTGGGTTTTTGGAACTGGCTAACTTCAGTTAGCATTATATTCTCCAACTCCATCCATTTACCTGCAAATGCCGTGATTTTATTCTCTTTTGATGATGAATAATATTCCATTGTGTATACATACCACATTTTATTTATCCATTCATCTACTGAAGGGCATCTAGGTTGTTTCCACAGTTCAGCTATTGTGAATTGTGAATTGTGCTGCTATAAACATTGATGTGGCTGTGCGTCCCTGTAGTATGATGTTTTAAAGTCCTTTCGGTACAGACCAAGGAGTGGGATAGCTGGGTCCAGTGGTAGTTCCATTCCCAGTTTTCCAAGAATCCTACCACCGTTTTCTAAATACAAGCACTTATACAAACTTTTTTATAGCCTGCCTTTTTACTTAATACTATATCCAAAATGTATTTTCATGTCAATTAACTAAGGTATGTTGAATTTTAATTACTGCTTTCTATTCCAATATACAAATGTATACCTGTTTATCCAGTTTTTCTCTGTATGTATTTGAATTGTTTAAGATTAAATATTTTAATTGTCCTTAATGCATGATCTAGGATATATCAATGATTAATTGTCCAAAAGAGAATATTTTTAGTTATTTTTCACATTATTAGTATAGTTGCAGAAGTGAATTCTAATCTGAGCCTGCAGGAATAATTTCTAGAACAGCACCATAGAATAAGTCCCCTAGGATAATAGCTATCTTTTTCCAGTCTGGTAGGCTGGCTATCAGGAAGCAGTTTTTATTATGCTAAATTCCAAGAGTACCATTAATGCCTTACTTATGGTCCATAGATCAATAAACAGCCACCATTGAAACTTCGGGCCCAGGGAATGGAATACTTTAGATATCATCTTCAGTATCAGAGACATAGTGCTGCCTCCTCACATGTTGGTCCCAGAAAAATTCTGCTAAATTGTTATCCATATATCAGGAAGCTGTTGGCACAAGAACTGTGGACCCAAGTCTTCCTCACATTGTAGTATAAAATTGAGTATTGGGACTTTTCCCAATACCCATGAATTATTATTGTCTAGGGTGCTGCCAAAAGAAAATGCCAGCAATATTGCACTAGCCAGCAGAACATGGAAGTAGCTCATAAATGACCTCCAGGTCACTCACTCCACCTTTCCAAATGCCATGGGAGTGCACCTGCAGATGAGCCTAGGTTTTGTCAAGAACCCTAACTACAAGTCAGTCTGTGAGATGAATGTTTAGTTTTCCTGAAACAACTAAAATAAAGTGAAGGATGAAATGAATGATAAGTGCCCAATTGCCTTATTAAATCTAAAATTATATTGTCGTAAGTATACTCAGCAGATAAACAGCCTGATTTCAATGTCATAGATGTTTCAGATTACTCAATGCCTCTCATTTTTACTTTCTTTGCTTATAAATCTGGGATAATAGTTGAAAGAAATCACTCAAGTTTTTAAGATTAAATTACATAATTTATAGGTACTAAAACTCAAAAAATATTAGCCTTTATTTTCATTTCATTGACATCTTTGTAAATCATCTAATTTTTTCTTTAAGATGAATTTCTGTAAGTGGAATTCTAATGTCTAATGGATGCATTTACTTGTATATTACATGCAAAAGTAAAATGTAAAAAATGGCCAGGTTTTCTTCACTGTCAGTAAAATGTGAGGGTGATCATTTCCCATATAGAGCACTGTTATCAATCAAATTTTTGCTTTAGGAAAAAGTCCATGTGTTGTCATTTAAATGTCTGATAATTAATAAGGATAAACAAATTTAAATAAATGCATTGATCGTTGATTAATTTCTGCAAATTATTATCCATCCCTCTGTTAATTTTCTACTAATGTGTTTTTGTTATTTTCCCATTGAAACAAAACAGATTTTTATAAAACAAACATTTCAGCTTTTTGTCATATACATTAAAATATTCTATCATTATAGTTTCATGTCTGAATATACACATAGGATGTATATGTCTCTCTTTTCTGTATGTAGAATCAGAATCAAAATTTGGGGTCATATTGAAATGTGTTGGATTATCGTCTGAGAGCTTGAGAAAGAGATATCTTCAATTATTCAATCTCATTTTGTAAACTAAAAGGTCAATTAATATACATAGTTTTGTATTGTGGGTGTAGCTCAATGTAAGAGTGCTTTATCAGCATTTACAAGTCCATAGATTAAATCTTTAGTACCACCAAATGTTAAAACACCCCCCTCCCCCCCACACACACGTATATTGTCTTTTATAGCAGTTCTGTGCAGCTGATACACACTTGTTTCTATTGAAAGTTTAAGTTTATTGTCTATTTTCAATTGATTGTATAATTAACTCCCTACAAAATTTATTCATAATTTCAAATTCTTTTAACTGTTAATAGTTTTAGTAATAAATATAAATAATTGTCCATAGTGAATTATTTGGTTAAATAATTTGATGATTATTAAGTTTACTAAATCAAAAAAAATTAAACTATTTTGAAACACAGCTAATAATGTTTCAAAGCAAGTGTTTTGAAATAATGATTATTACACAATATTTAATAATGACTATTATATGTTATTTTTCTTCTATATAGAAGAGAAATAGTATCCTCTTGCTGAATGTATTGGTACACTGAATGCTATTTAAAGATTATGGAATTCTAACTTAAAACTCCATCATCTTTTAATCCTACTAAGAATATTTGCATACAAATGAGAAATGTATATTGTATAATTTATAATTTACATTTTGAAAAATTGTAACAAACTATGGACTTCTGCTTTTACTAATGAAAATTATGTGTGATACTTGCTACAGCAAACTGAAAAACACACCATTGTGTCATGATGTTATACTCGTCAACATATTTACAATAATAATCTTATCCCATACTCTTCTGTTGTTCTCCAGAAAAATGGTGACCAATATGCAATTCCATGAATAGAATGTCAATGCATGATGAGGCGTCCAATACTGTTTGAGAGAAAAAAAAAGACAAGTTATATTACCATGAAGCTCAACTAATTTTGTGATTGTAAAACATCCTGTTTATATTTTATTAAAATTGTATTTATTTAATGAAATATCAATGGTGTATGGTAGTGGATATTTTAAATATGCCTAGTGCTGTATCTGAAAAATTAACACTTTGAAATATATAACAGGTATCAGGAAGGAGGATTTATTGCATTCTATGGAATCAGTCCTGTGTATAGTAATGTCAGAGCTCTAGCTGAACCTTGACTATGCAGATTGATCCAAGAGCTGAATGTGGGGGCATGAAAAAACGGAGAGATGAATTGTTCTGCATATAAAAATAGAAATATTTTCTCACTTTGTTCTTTCAAGATGAACTAAGACAGAAATATGTGGAAATGAGAATGAGTAAAGACCATATTGCAAATGATAAATGATAGTCTTTTCAGAATTTTTAAGTGTTCATTGTTAAATTCTTCATGTAATTTTGGCATAAATTTATTCAACTTTCTCAAACCTTTATAAAAGTCTAATGGTTATACATATGCTTTGATGATGTAAATGTTCTTTTGGTAATTTTTTTACAAAGTAAGGGTGTGCTCAGTTTCTTATATCTTCATATAGTTTACATTAATAAGAAACTTAAATAAAGAACATGCATGCAACAGTACTTTATTAATACAGAAGTCTTGGGAGAGAGGGCCATGCATTCTTGCAGTGACTATGAATAGTGATCATTACCACTACTTACTGTGCTAGCCACTGAGGGTACCACAGGAAACAAGAGAGATAAGATCTTTCCTCTCATGGTGCTGACATTCTAATGGGAATGACATATGGGAGCAAGCACAAATTAAGTCAACAAATCAATTAAAGGATCACTTCCAATTGTGATAAAGGAATGAAGGATAAAATTTGGTTTAAAAAGACTTGTTTTACATACATATGAATCTCTCACAATTTGTTTGAATGAATATCCTCCATAGAACATGAAAAGGTAATGTTTCAGCTAATCTTTCCTAGAGACTTTCATTGATTGATTGTTTAATTGATTTGATTTGAGGACAGTGTTCACTAAATTACCCGGACAACCCTCAAATTTGGAACCCTCCTGCCTCAGCCTCTGAGTAGCTGGGATTTCAGGTGTGCACTACCACACCCAGCCTGGTTCTTAGCTCTTAAAATTAGAGAAATCATGCCAGGCACGGTGGCACTTGCCTGGAAGCCTAGTGATTCTGGAAGCTGGGGCAAGAGGATTGCAAATTCAAAGCTAGCCTCAGCAACTTAGCAAGGTCCTAAGCAACTAAGTGAGACCCTGTCTCTTTATAAAAATAAAAAGGGCAGGGGATGTGGCTCAATATTTATGTGCTGTTGGGTTCAATCCTGGTACCAAAACAAAAATTAAAGAAATCACAATTCAAATCTGGGATACATGTTACCAAGAAAAATATTGGAAACATGTTTTGTACAATTCACTTCTATTTAAAAATAAATTAAAATGTTTATTACTAAAGATTCAGTCTGAAAACTTGTTCTATAGAGTATTCATTTATGATAGTGCCTAGGCAGGATAATTAGGAAAAAACCTGACTTACCACAATGTATGTGCATTTCTAAGTGTTCATTGTTAAATTCTTCATGTAATTTTGGCATAAATTTACTCAACTTTCTCAAACCTTTATAAAAGTCTAATTGTTATACACATGCCTTCATTACGTAAATGTCCTTTCAGTAATTTTTACAAAGTAAGGGTGTGCATAATAATAATATTTTATATAAATTATGTAATTTATGTAAATATTAATATATTATTCTTAATAATAGTATATTTATACAAATTATATAAATATACTATTATACTCATATAATACCTATAATCTAATTGTATTTAAAATGCAATGTATAATCTTGAAATTAATACACATATAATATTTCCAATATTTTTCTGTTATGGCATGACAGATTCTAAACACCTGCAGAACTTTCTATATTTTAGTGGATATTGTTGCTTTAGGGGCCTTTTCTGTTCCTGGTAGTGTATTATCTTAAAAAGGAGACAGAAGAAATAATGTGAACTTTCATTTTCTTTCCCTTATGGTACAAGGGATTTTAGTTATGTAAAACTCAGCAATAGCCTTGAGTTCAATATCTGTCTTATAAAAAAGTAAAGGGGTTAATTCTGAGATTAAAATACATGATATTGTACACGTATGAAACAAACCACTGCAGTGATCCACACTGTTGCAAAATAAATGATGACAAAAAATTAAATGTTGAGCATAATTATAATACAATTTTGGAGCTCAGAATCATCAGTGGATGATTGAAGTTAATTGAAGTCTCTTTGTCAAAACACCCTGGTGTTACACTCAATGCTTTTTAAATTTTAGGACAGTCAAAGCTCTGTTTTGAGTTACTGTGTTTCTGTTAGCAGAGTTTCCTGTGTATCCCCACTGACAATATCAAATTACACACTGGAAAGAAGCATCATACATAAGATATTGATCCCATCTGCTAGAAGTGTATCTTCTGGGAAGTTTTAAATTTTGTGGATTTATAGCACTTTGTTTTCAAAAATACTCCTATATTTAACTTCCAGAATCTAAAAAAACTGGGGATATTGAAATGGAAAATAAAATAATTAATAAAATTTATAAATATTCTGGCTGTGCAATCCAAATTCTCATAGAAAATTTTATTCCAATTCTCTAAAACTGTAGGCAAAAATTTATATTTCTGTAACTTCCTGTAAGAGAATGATTGTGATTAGTTTGAGATATAAGCAGTCATAGTATATTTAATGTCATTATAAAGAAGTTTGATGAAATATTTGATAGAGGAGATAGCAAGAACGATTTGTCTTTTGCAGCTTCAATTCTTTTACAATTTCAATTCTAGTTCTTTTTCTCCACATAGTACTTAAGAACCTGCATTTATATTTTTTTCTTATTTCCTCCCTTCTTTACAGATTGCTGCTTAACAACATACTTAGGTATTTGAACAAAGTTAGGTTTAGGAATATTAGTCAAATTATAGTCAAAGAAAGACAATGTGTCAAGAGATCTTAGAGAACATTCAGTCAAAATTTTATGTTCTGTCAATGAATGGCAAAATGAGGTTTGGAGAAAACAAATTTGGTGTGTGTGTGTGTGTGTGTGTGTGTGTGTGACCCCTGAATTGAGATGGGTAGAAAAATGGCAACCACGGCCCGAACTCAATACTTGAATAAATGTTTTTTTTAAGTAGTTTTGCCAGAAACACACACACACACACACACATTCATTAATTGTTCAATTTATTTGAAGAAGTCAAGGAAGCAACATTGGAAGAATATAGAGATATATGTAATCTCAGAATAATCTATCATACTATGGCATGTATATATCTTGTATTTAATGTTTTATTTTTCAGGGCCCCATCTTGTAGTAAGAAGAATATTTGACTCAGAAGCATTCAGCAGATATGGAATTAATGAAAATATTCTGCTAGGATGTCTAAATTTTTTACCTATTAAAATTTTAATATTAGAGTACCTGAAATTGCATAGCTATTTTATATAATGTTATTTAATTATTATAATAAACAGGCTTGTTAATATTGTCCTCTTCTTTAGAAGTAAGAAATCTAAAATGAAAGAAGGCAGCTGACAAGTCTGTGATCACAGAGAAAATACTGAAGGTGAGACCATCTCAGAGGACCAGAATATTTGTCCTTCTCATATGTTGTATCATATTTTGTCTAGAGAACTAACCTAAACTATAAATCTTTTATCCTCTCAGAACCTCTAGTTGTTGCTTCCAACTAAAGAAGAGCTTAGGTTTTACTTTCCATTTTACTTTTACCCTTTCAAGATTGAGTGTTTGAGATGCTATTTTGCCAGCTAATAAAATTAACTAATTGCAGTTCTTCACTTGATGACAGATTAAATCTCCTTTTCTAATTTTTCCAAAGCCAAAACCTCAAATCTGAATTATGGGGAAAATTGATACAACACTTGTTTCTAAAGAAAGACACTCCAAGTACGTGTTTGCATGGGAATTGGTTTTGCCACTCCATCACTTCAGAGTCTGGGGAGAAGAGCAGACCCCTTGAACAAAGCGCTATGGCTGTGGACTCACATTGTTGGAAGATAAAGAAGCCCTTTTTGTCTATGCATTCATCTGTTGTAAGGGAATTAGATGTCAAGGCTATTTGTTAAATCATGCCGAACATTACTAATTTAGCAAGGCTGTTATTTGCTGCACACTAAGACAGGTCATTAGTAGCGTTTCCATGAGTAATGTGAAATGTGACAACTCACTTGATAATCGTCATCAGTGTATCTTTGGTCTCAGAAAATGGCAAAATCTCCCTCAAAATGTTCTGTTGCCAATTTCTGTGAGGAAATGGCTTAATTATCTATGACTTACAAATATGTCACCATCCTCAGTCAAAAGTGAACCACTGATATATGTACTGGAATCCAAGTTGCTCTGTATTTCTGATGATTTCTAGACCCCAAAACCACTCCACTACTCTCTAGCATAGCTTGTAAGTCCACTTTGACTTTTAAACAGTTTTACTACTACCTATTTATGCTGTTTACACATTATCATAAAAACTACCTTAAAAACTTATCTGAATCAATCAAGAGTGTCTGAAGAGCACCATATTACTTTAAACTACTTTTTGGATTCATTCACTACCATCCCATGTTCCAACTTCTGTGTCCCTTACTCCCTTTCTCTTTGTACAATATGCATGCTTGTTTGAAATCTTCCAGATTGTTGGCAACTCTTACTTTCTCTGGAAAGATCTGTCTGATCCTTCTTCACTCCACTGGAGCTTTGTACCCTACACTTCTTAGCAGTCAGTTTGTTCTTGCTTTGAGCTTCCCAAGTAGTGACATTTTTTTTAGAGTTCTATCAAAATCTATTACAGGTTATCAATTACCTGTCTATTAGGAACTTGTGTTTTGGGAATCCTTGGATGATCTTTCTTCCCTAGTGCCTAGTACAATGCCATTATACAGAAGAAATTTAATTAATGCAAGACCAAAGTAGGCCCAATGGCCAGTATGTATGAAGCCCCTTTTAAGACTTAACAATATACTAAGCACTTCACCCTTTTAAAGACTCTTCCACTCAAGAAGTATTTTTTTTCTATTTTACATATTTGGAATGGGTTTTTAAAGAGTTTAATACCCCAAGGTCTTGTCGCTAGAAAATGGTTTGCTTTGAACTCACATTGTCAACATCTTTTCTAAACAAGACAAAGTTAGACTACTTCAGAGTTCACAGAACACTGTGGAATCAGTGGCAATTTTTTCAGGACTCAAAGTTTTCAGAATGAACGTGTGTGTGTGTGGTGGGGGGGTCTGTTCTTCAGGCAAAGTTAATCTTAGAAGATAATCTATTTCAAGTCATGGCATTTTTGCCATGTTGCAGTGGTATTTTTGTAGAACATAAAAACGTCTATTTCAGTGCCATGTGAGCATAACTTTATATAGAATGTGAAAGTATGGAATGAGGGAAGGAAACGCTTGCTGCTTTGCCACTGCAGTGGTGATAAGCTCTGCATATAATGCCTGTCCTCATGAATGAGAGGTGAAAACAAAACTCCTACACCAAGGAGAAAAATGGAGTGGATTCTGCCTTCTGCTTCCCCTTGGCCACACAGGTGGCTGCCTTCACCACCTGTTGTGTCATTGGCTTCATCTCCCCCACTACTGGTGTTTGCTGCTGAAGTCTCAGAAGAGCCATGACTACTCTCTTTCCTGGGTTCATCTCACTGAGCACAGGAATGAGAGAATTTACCCTGACAAAAAGTTGATCAAAAGAGGATTGAAAGGAAATAACACACATCCAGGTTTCTACTTTTTGTGCCTGGAGAGCAAATTGCAATGTGATGAGTGTACTTAAGACTTGGCTTCAAATCCTGGTGCTGTGCCCCTCTGTGATGGTGAGAACATCACAGAAGCAGAGTCACAGCCTCAATGACTTATTCTGTAAAAAGGAAGAATAATGTTGTAACAGTTTGGATCTACCATGTCCCTGAAAGGCCCAAGAGATCAATGTTTATTCCTCAACCTGTGGCAATATTGAAATAGTAGAACCTTCAAGAGATGGAGCCCACCAGGAGGTCTTCAGGTCATTGACTATGTGCCTTTTAAGAAAGTAGTGTGATCCCAGCCCTTTCTTCTTCCTCTGTTTTGAATCCTGGACATGAGCTGAGAGATTCTGCTCCCCCATATGTTTTCCCCAAGTTGAGCTTCTACATCACAGACCCAAAAGCAGCAGGGCTAACCAATCATGAACTTTTGAATCCTCCAAAAGAGTGATTTAAAATAAACCTTTTCTCTTTTAAGCTAATTGTTTCAGGCATATGTTGTAATCACAGAAAGCTGATAAATACAAATATTGACCTCTGGAGAATTGAATGAAAACACATGATACACTGATGATTGCAGCTTTTTCGTTTCATGATTCACGTATGATTTCACTCCTCTGCTCATCAGCGGAAAGATGAGCAGTTATACTAAAGGAAGAAGGGAAGACAGAGGAAAGGAAGAAAGAAAGAAAAGACAAAGACAAAAAATATAAAGATAAAGTCTCTGGTTATATTAGTTTACTAGGTCTACCTTGAATGAAGTACCATAAATTAAATACCTTAAAACAGAAATGTATAGTCTCTGAGCTCTGAAAGCTGGAAGACAGATGCTGGTAGGTTTGGAATCCCTCTGAAGCATCTCTAGAGGAGATGCTTCCTTGCCTCTGCCTGCTTCTTTTGGCCCCGGGTTCTTTGACTTGAAAATGCTCCTCTGTAATCTCTGCCACAGTCTTCACACAGCATTCTCTGAATGTCCTTTTCACTCTTTTCATAAGGACAACAATGATATTGGATGAAGGATCCACCCACACCAGTATGAACTTATCCTAATGAATTATATCTTCAATGATGTACCATTTCAAATTAAGATTTTGAGTACCTACAGATTAGGATGTCAACATATCTATTTGGGAACCATGATTAAACTCCTAGCACTTATTGTTTCTAAAAAAACTAAGGTAGGTTTTATGAAGAAATGATTAAGTTTAAATGGTTAGCAAAATGGCATTTGTCATTACACATGCTCTGGAATGACTTTTTCTGGAAGACAGCATAGCCTGCAGGAGATGTGAAATGAGCCAACCCCCAATACTTTTCCACCCACATTCCTTTCACATATTTGATATCACCCATGAATGTATAGTTAGAAATATTCTGTTTTGGTGAATTTTGTGTTCATTAAAATACAAAAATTCCAAGACCAAATAATGCTTTGAACTGTGTTTTTTAAAGTTATATCCTTAAAATAAATAAATTGATCAGGTTTTTCCTGAAGGAAGATTTGGAGATCCTAATTGAGAACATATTTTGTCACTGGATAACTACTGATATAAACAGAAATCAAGACCACCAGTTCAGAATCTTGGAGGCAATTTTACACAACTCAGGAGAGAAGAAGAAATTCTTCAAACTCTCCACTAGACCACAAAAGCACTCTGCAAATAACTATGTAAAAAAATACACTGATTCTATATTTTATGTAAAATTTTGAAAACATGACAGAGTAAACATCCAGGAAATGTATACCCCAACTTTATTCAAATGAGATTAGGTGGGGAGAGAAAAGAGCTTATTTTTTCTTCACCTAATACCCATTATTATACTGAGTATATTCTAAAGAATTTCCATTTTAATATTAATTTAACTCCCAAAGTGCAGTGACATAATTATTTTAGTCCCTATTTGTTTGGAGTTTTTCACCTGGCCTTTATCCACTTCCTAAATGTTGTATGTATAGAAGAACAAAGAATATGAAAATGCATTTTATGGTCAGATCAGGACGGATTGACTGGATAGAAAAAGAAGATACTCTTATACAAGCTTCTTTCTTTTTAAATATTTTTAAAATTTATGTTATTTTTAAATCCCAAAGTGAATTAAAAAACAATTAAAAAAACAAGTTTGAAGAACAAACTTTAACGGAACAAAAATTTCTTTAAAACATATTCCTACTAATATTTTGTTAGTATGGATATGTTTTTGTTTTAAAAAAGTATCAGAAGGCTGCAACAAGAGGATTGTGAGTTCAAAGCCAGCCTCAGCAACAGCAAAAAGTTTAGCAACTCAGTGAGACCCTGACTCTAAATAAAATACAAAATAAGGCTGGTGATGTGGCTCAGTGGTTGAGTGCCCCTGAGTTCAATCACTGGTACCAAAA
>NW_026000174.1:49496856-49499510 GCF_001458135.2 Marmota marmota marmota | reverse complement strand
TCTCTCTCTCTCTCTCTCCCTCTCTCTCTCGCCCTTTCTCTCTCTCCCTCTCTCTCTCTCTTTCTCTCTCTCCCTGTCGCTTGCTGTAGAATATCCTGTGCTGCTTTGGAATTCTGCTAACAAGCGGGTCATGACCAGATAGAAACAGCCCATTAGTCTTGGATCTTCAGAACCATGAACCAAAACAAATATATTTTCTTTATAAAGTTGTCTACTTCAGGCACATGATTATAGCAACAGAAATCTAACTAATAAAATCACATTTTCCTGTTTTTTTTTTTTTTGAGTGAGTCATATAAAAATAAAATAAATCTAAAACTAGAGACTATGTATAAGAGAAACAAGCAAGTCTCAGTATTGGCAACAAAGGTGTTGTTGCTCTTTTCCAAATTTCTATTGTTTTAAAACATTTTGATAAAAGGGTTGGGGATATAGCTCAGTTGTATACTACCATGATGCAGCCACATCAATGTTTACAGCAGCACAATTCAGAATGGCTAAATTGTGGAACCAACCTAGATGCCCTTCAATAGATAAATGGATAAAGAAACTGTGGCATATATATACACAATGAAATATTATTCAGCATTAAAAGAGAATAAAATCATGGCATTTGTAGGTAAGCGGATGGAGTTGGAGAATAGCATGCTAAGTGAAGTAAGCCAATCCCCCCCAAAAAAAGGCCAAACATTTTCTCTGATGTGGATGCTGATCTATAATAGGGTTGGGGAGTGCATGGGAGGAACTTTAGATAGGGCAAAGGGGAGGGAGGGGAAGGCTGGGGGCTGGAGGTAGAAAAGATGGTGGAATGAGATGGACATCATTGCCCTAAGTACATGTATGAAGACACAAATGGTGTGACTCTACTTTGTGTACAACCAGAGATATGAAAAAGTGTGTTTTATAGTAAATTATATGTGTACTATAAATTGAAATGCATTCTGCTGTCATGTATAATAAATTAGAATAAATAAGTCAATTTTAAAAATCTGATAAGATAAAAAGAAAATAGGAAGAAGCTAGACCAATTGTTTTGGGCACATATACAATGTATTAGTGTACACATTTTTTTAAAAATAGTTGAACAATAGATGCCAAAATTCCAAGAGACAATTTTATCACATAGGAGTATTCATCAATATACATTGAACGGATTCTTCAAGGGCTACAAAGACCTTGAGATCATAGGTATAATAGTGGTATTAATTTAGTATGCAACACCTAAGCCAGATCCACAAGGGGCCTATAATGTCCCACTTCTGCCTGGATTTCTTTTTTGTGCACATTAGGCAGTGACATTTGAGTTTATGTTATTTTTCAATCCAGTCCACTGAGCTTTTGATTAAACCAATTCAGCATGATTAACTCTTAATTTTCATAGGTATTATATACTCATTAACCAGTGATAAGGATGCAGGATTTGGTGTTTTACTTTCAAATTTGTTTCTTAAAAAATATTACAACAGGACACAACTAGATGTGGAATTGGTGATATTAACACTGTAGGGCAATACTATGTGGAATTTTTATCTCTACCAGAAATGAAAGAGTACCATGCCTTCCTTGTAGAAAAAAAAATGCTTCTTTTTGATTTAAAGAAATTATGAAAATATGAAATCCCATCTCATAACAGAAAAAAAAATAGTTCTACTTGGATAAAATCAAGTGTTGAGCTATGAAGATGCCACACTAGGAACAGAATGAGCCAGTGGGGAACTTAAAGCACTTCTTCTATTAGACTCAGATAAGCTTGTCTAACACATAAACATGCCTCTATGAGCTTTAAAACTTTTGCAATCTAATAAACTCTCCCAGCTCAGCTCTGTCCAATAGGCATTACCACTTATCCCTGTTATGATGTTCATTGTTTCTGAGCTAAGCCTTTATGTGTGTCCTTTGGGGGTGGGGATAGTTATGAGAGAAGTGAATGTTCCATAAATGTATCAAAATTTTCATGGCCTTCCAAACTTTTTATTCCTAATGTTTTGTTTGTCAAAATGTCATGCTCTCTGAGGATCTTCTGACATTGTAAATGTTATTCTTTCTGGGCAGAATAATCTTACTATTTAGCACAAATCTATCATCATGCAACTTGCATATCCTCTAATGAAAACAAAAACTTTCTGTGCCAAAACTTCTTTATCTGACTTATTTTGTAATCCCATCCTCTGGATCACTACAGAATTTTATGCTGAATTCTAGACAGTATATCACATTGTATCATAGTTTGTAAATTCTTTTAAAAATTAAGTACTTATTTGGTTATTCATGCATGAGACAATGCAAATTACAGAATTTTATGCCAAATTCTAAATAGTGTATCACATTGTATCATAGTTTGCAAATTCTTTTAAAAATTAAGTACTTATTTGGTTACTCATGCATAAGACAATGCAAATTTTTCACAGGTGAATTATCAGTTGATAAGAGCCTTATCTTAATCAGTGCATTAATCCACTGATATGGATTAACTGGGTGGTAATGGTAGGCAGGCAGGGTAAGGCTGGAGGAGGTGAGTTACTGGGGGCATGCTTTGGGGTATATATTTTGTCCTGGTTAGCAGAACTCTCTCAATCTCTCTTTCATATATATTCTCTTTCTCTCTCTCTCTCTCTCTCTCTCTCTCTCTCTCTCTCTCTCTCTCTCTCTCTCTC
>NW_026000174.1:49476036-49495204 GCF_001458135.2 Marmota marmota marmota | reverse complement strand
ACATCTTCTCACTTCTACTCTTCATACTTACTCATTCTCTTCTCTCTCTCTCTCTCTCTCTCTCTCTCTCTCTCTCTCTCTCTCTCTCTCTCTCTCCTTCATGATTGCCATGTCCTGAGCTACTTTCCTCTTCCACATCATTTCTGAATGATGTTCTGTCTCACCTTGGGCCCAAAGTTAAGATTTGGCCACCTATGGAGTGAGACCTACGAAACCATGAGCCAATGTAAACTTTTCCTGTTCTAACAGTTCTTGACAGGTCTTTTGGTTCCGGAAACAAAAAAGCTAACTAAATGAGTATTATATTATTCATATGTATACCTCTGTTACTTAGCACAGTGTCTGGCAAAGAGTAGGCCCTCAAGGAATGTCTATTGAACTCAATACTGTGTGCAGTGGCAAATGCCTGCAATTCCAGTCATGGGGAGGGGGCTCAGGGCTGAAGCAGGAGAATTGCAAGTTTGAGGCCAACCTCTACAACTTAGTGAGGCTCTAAGCAATTTAGTGAGACCCTATCTCAAACTAAAAATAAATAAATAAATAAATAAATAAATAAATAAATAAATAAATATAAAAGGGGCAAAAAAGAAGAAGAAATAAAGTTGGTAAAAAGAACTGTGATGAGATAAAGCAATAGGAAAATTTAAAAATATTGAAGGCCTAATATCAAGTGGTGTGAGCCAGACTTTCTCTTTCACATGGTCATTTGCCCATTTGTTTATGATCCATTTATGAGTTGATTTAGCCAGTATTTCTAGAGAATCCACTTCTGTCCAGGGACTATATTAGACACTCTGTCTTATTATTGCATAATGCAGAGTATTACCCTCAAATTACTGAAAGATAGTGATGCATAGAGTCTATCTTCATGTGTACACTTTTCCACATTTTAATCAGAGAAAATACAAGTACATCATGAGAAAGAATACTCAGCATTACAGTCAGTGTTACAGACTATAAATATCTCTGGCTGAAAGCGTGACTAAGACTCCACGGCCAATATTACATAGCTGAGCCGAAAAGTGAGCTTCACAACCTCAAAGCCACCTTTGTTATGTACTAATTGCTTTTCACCTCCCCAGCTGTGCACTCCTGTTCCACCACTGCTCTTTGATTTATATTATTAGCCCATGTTCCTTTGTTCTAAGGCTGATGGCTTGGTGTAAAGGTGGTTGTGCACTTTCCGTCTCTAAACTCTCCAATGAAAATGAGATGTTGCATTTTCAGAAGCCATTTCCCCAAGGACAATTTTAAAATAACAGGTACAGTAATAATCACCATGAAAACACCCTTAACCAATTGCCCAGATATGCATCTGTAAAACAATTGACAGTGATTCATTATGTGTTGGCAATGGATTCACTATGCTTGGGTCCCAAAATGGTACATTTCCTGAACCCACCTAAGGTTGACCCTATTGGAGGGGAAAAAATATGACAATAAGACTTTTAATACATCACAGTAATTGACGTGACCATGTCTCAGTGTCTACTTAGAAAAGGTTTATTTAAGATATAATAGCCACTGACTGCACAAAAGTCTCCTGGCTAATGAATAAGTTATATTGGCCCAAAGGGAGAACATTTCTTTTCCTGTTGGTCATGGAGCATATTTTTATTCTCATTTACATTACTCAGGAAGTTTTATAAGTTAATATAATCTTACTATAAGTAAGCTTTCTCCCTTGGAGATTAAATATTAGGACATTATCATCAAAATTTTCTAAATTTTTATGGCAATTGGAAGTGTACATTTAAATTGCCAGTTCTGGGCTGGCAGTGTTGCTCAGTGGTCAAGTGAGCATGTGGGAGGCCCAAGGTTCAGTCCCTACCACCTAAATAAATAGCCAATTCCACTTGTGAATTACCCCTTAATTTTTCTGTGTCTCTAGTCAGCCACATACTGATGTAGCTTTCATTTAAAATATATCCCACATTTGAGGTACATAGGGTTAGGTGAAATGTCTATTTTGCAACTCCTGTCAAGATTGCTTCACTGGGGGAAGAATGAGGGACTAGCACCCAAATGTGGTAAATTCTTCTAAGTAAGTATCATCCTGCATTGTGGTATTCCCCCAGAAGATGATTTTAAGTGACATTTTTATGAGTTGCAAGAAAAGGCTTTGGAAATATTAAGGATTCTTATGAAATAATAGGTGAAAATAAATACAATTATCATAGAACAAGTAATCTGTAATGGAGACACACACAAGTTTCTTTCTTTGTTACTTTAAGTGCCCAGTCAATTGGGAGTCACTTTAATTAGCAAATATATAAAATACTTCTTAATCTTACTAATAATGTCAATTTTGTTTTATGTTTAACTAAAGTCCCATAGCCTAAGAACCAAAAGGACTCATGGTATATGTATATGGAATATTTTTCTTTGTATACTTTCCTGTAATGAATTGTGGTCTTAAAAATTTTAAATAGAATGATTGCTTTGAATAGAAAATCAATTAGCAAGTAAGTATTCATTATTAGTAAGTGTGTATGTGTGTGTATATATATGTGTATGTACATATATGTCTATATATTTACGTACCCAGCTCAATGTCACCTCTTATAGGAGGTGACAAACATTGCTAAACATTCTTGCTCTATGTTGGATGCTGTATTTCTATATTCTATAAGATGGATCCAACACCATAACAGTCTAAAGTAGGGAGAGAAAAGTTTGACCTGGATTTTTAGGAACCTTTTCTTAGAGGAAGTATAATTTAAGCTGAAACCTAGTGCTTGCTAAATTTCACTTTATAGAAATTAGATGGAAAGACCATTTAGTGATTTTCAGTAAAATCCAAAAGAAATATTTGATAAAGTGAGAGAATTCTCCACCAAGAGTGAAATATTAAATTACATGATGTTAAGACAATTGGATAATCATTTAGAAAATTAAATGGATTTAAATTTTATACTTAATCTTGCACTAATGACAAAATTGATTCTCGCTAAATTAAAGCAAAAAAGTACATAACAAAACCCAAACTAATTTTTGCAAATATTATTGGATAAAATTTTGAAGAACAGATTTTTTTCCTTTGGCTAAACAAGATTACAAAATCAAAATTATTAAATTATTGACCGATTTAACATCAAAATTTTCAGTTTGCCAAATAATAAGAGTTACCCCTGAAAGACAGCAAAATTATTCTAATAATATACAAAGAATGCCTGCCAATTAATGTGAAACAGTATAATCGCACTTAAAAAATGTGCAAATGATAGAGGCAGAGGATTCACAATTACCTTACAAATATTAAAAAAAAAAAGGTATTCGGGCTAAATTTCAAAGTTAAAAAATAATCATGATGACTATTTCCATTGCTTTTGGTAAAGATAAAAATGCTTTAAACTATCTAAGTTTGGTGAAGCCATGGGGAAATTAGTACTACTGCTTCCTGGTTAGTGATATGAATTAGTTCAATTCTTTGGAGATCAGTTAGGCATTAAAGGAAATTCATACTCATGGCTACCAATCAAGTCAGGAATAGATTTTCCCCATTAAGGGATATTTCAACCTTATTCATTCTGCTCACCTAACATGGAACTCACATAAATGTCACAACTCAGACTTCTAGCCTTCAGCATGCGAAGAGCACAGGCTCCTGACCTTGATGCCTTTAATAAGAATCACTAGTACCAGACTTGCTTTGAGAGGAGAACAGTCAGCAGGTAGGCAACGGGCGAAACTTTCACGCACCCCCCCCCCACCATCCCTCTTTTCACCTTTCTATTGCTGTGTCTCACTTTCTCTTTCTCTCACTCAACCATCTCAACCAGGCTCAGGTGGAAACAAGGCCTCTGCTTTTCAGTGGAAATAGTGGCTACCTGGAAGGGCACACAGTGGTTGGGGTCAAGCTTCATGGACAGAGAAGACATCAGTGAAACTCCCTTCCGCTCTCAGAGGGGCAACTGAATTGGTTATGAGTTCACTGCATGGCCCCTTCTACAGGGCAATTTGGGGCATTGCTCCTGGAAGCGTAGGCTTGATTCAGAAGGAAGACAGTCTTGGCCTTCCCACTATTTTGTGAGCCTCCCAGTATTCTTTCAAGAAAACATGTTTCTGCTCAAGCAACCAGAATTGGCTTCTGTTGTGTTCAGTCAGGAGCCCTTCTTGATGGAAACTATATTTAAAGAAATGAAAGAAGGAAAAGGAGAAAGATGTGTCACCTAAAGACATTCTGACCACATATACACTCTGTGATAGTCAAAAAATGGGGAAAAATCACACAGTTCTCTGAATAGATATGAGTATGAAAAAGAGTGACAAGCTGAAATATTGTCACACAATGATATCTATATTTATGAATAACACAGATTTACATAAAACCACAAAAATAAAAAGTCATTTATTTTCACAGATATTTTCATTTATCTACTTTCTTTCAAATCCAGGGGGAGATACGGGCAAAGGAAAAATTGAAAGTGAGTAATGGGCAATAGAAACTCCAGTTTCATTTATAATATATTACTTAAAGGAAAAAGCATTGCTGTCATTCTTGTAAATCAAAACTTAATTTAAAAACCAGTGTCTGGGAAAACTCTTCGAACAAAGAATAAACAAAACACTAAATAAATGAATTTTATTATAAATATACAGTAAATAAAAGCATTTTCCTAGTATTAATGTTTTAATCAGAATACTATACATAGATATAATTATATTGAAGTAAATTTTGAATTTTGATTTAAGACACTGCTTTTCTATAACTAAAAATCACACTAAATGACAGGGATAATTTTTTAAAAAAATTTTATTTTACTTTTTAAATGACATGTAATAATTGAACATATTTATTGAGTATATAAGTGGTTGGGAGGTACGGTCATCTTTCTGCGCTGTAGAACATTAGAACTTATCCCTTATACGTTTTTACTCATATGTGGATGCTACATACATTTACTTCATAAAAGTAGAATACTAGTCACTAGAGAGTAAGTAGTATAGACAAGCCTGGGTGGAGACCGATTGGATAGTGATTATTAAGATGATAGGACCTTCTGAAAAACTTCTAAAAGGAGCTGGTTTGTATGGTCTCAAAAGAAAGTATTACATAGACAGTGTAATTTCAAATCTTTATGAAGTGTGCCCACAAAGGAGATTGGAAGTTTACAGATCTTTTGTAACCAAAACAGATTCTGTTTTGCAGATGTGTTTCTTTCAGGGTCAAGATTAAGAAATATTACTCTGTGAAGATGAGACTTTTGTTGGTCCCCAGAAGATAGCCATTGCTACAATCGTCAAGTAGTTAAATTTACTTTTTAAAATTAGGTTTTGCAATTACAAAGCAGATTATAACTGTGCCTTAGAGCCATCTTCTTTTTATTGTGTTATCCTTACATAGAAGCCATCGTGATTCTGATGGTAGAGATTAGCCTGAGTAGGTGGTACTGTGCTAATTCATATCCCGGTTGCCCTGGGAGACCTAAATTTAAGCTGCCTATTCTTTCTTAGGGCATGAAATAAAAATGAGTCGAGTGCCATTTTCTTGGTGATGTGCATTTCAAAACCTAGGCTTTGTCTTATTTCTTCTCTTAGACCTAACATTTATTTGAATTTTCTCTACAAAGGAGGTTTCACGCTGCTAGTTTTGGTGGAATACCAAGGATACCAAAAGGAGATTTTTGAAAACACAGCTTTGGAATTTAGGCACTGAGTGAATGGATCCATGAATAAGATGAATGATGATTTTTAGTTCATTCATTCACTCGTAAATCATTCAGAGGCAGCACACATAAAAATCATCAAGTGGGATACAAACAGACTTAGACATTCTCTACCAAGATAGTAAATGCTGTGAAAATAGGAACTATGTCTGTATCTAAGTAACCTGCCTTTAGAGAAACATTTATGGAATTATCTTCCTGTGCTAGGCCCTCAGTATACAAAGATGAATACGCCATTGTCATTCCTCCCAATGAGGACTTGCAGTCTGTCACAGCCAGATGAGCAACAGAGAGTACTACTCTGTGCCCCCCCATAATTCCTCTTGTGAATATCTTGCTTATATTATGAAATTGCTCAGTATTTCCTGAATGAACTGATAGTTACAGACAAAATTAATTATGAATATAAAGGGACCCATTATCCATCCTTTCTCTCTCCCAATGTCTTAAGGACACTAATGATTACAAAAAAGAGGTCCATGGTTTTATTATTCCATTCAACGCTGAATTAAGATTGAGGGTTTAAGGCTGGAAAGTACTAATATTATATCTGATTAAAATGAGAACACACTTAGCTCCTGAAGTATTTTCTGTGGCTACCCAAAAGAAAATCTCTCCAGCTCCTCTATAGCTTCTGATTAAGAAAAGGGAAAACATATGAAACATAGTCAAATGCTGCCTGACCTTTTGTGCAGAGCTGTTGTCAAGACTGTTACCATTTTGCACTTGTATGATCAGAAATTGCAACCGTACTGCATAAAATAGAGTCAAATGAAGGCTCTGCATGTAAAACAGGACTCTTGAATGTCTCTTCTTGCACCCTCCTCTTAAAGCTTTCTCCCAGTACTTGCTGTCTCCACGGTAACAGCATCACTGGGATTCTGCTAAAATGTTTTGAAAGCTGCCTTTACCTGCGTTAACATATAACATTCTTGTCTATATTTCTAGTTATCTCAGATTATTTTCTTCTAATTAAAAGAAAGAACATATAGAACAGCATTTGCTTATTGCTAGTCAGAAAAGTCTATTATTTCTTCTTCCAGATTTTGTGGGGTACTTCAAGTAATTATGATACCCATAGTATATCATGTTAGTCAAAGGTGTAATCTGCACAGTTTTAATGAGTGAATAAATTGAAATATTTAATCAAAGTATTTCAAATTCCAAACTGCAGTGAGAATGACAACCTTGGTTAGGAAGCAGGAGGCAAGTGTTTCTGCCCAGTTTTCACTATTGACTACAGTTATAATCTTGGTCAAGTTATGTCTGTAAGGGCTCAATTTTCTCACCTGGAAACAAGATTATTTCTGAATAGGATTATTTTTAATTCTAATTTTCTCTCGTTCCCTCTTTAGTTCGGAGATTACTTAGTGAATGATTGATTCTGTTTCTGATTTTCTGCCAATGATCAATGAATGGGCAATATTTTTCTCTGTGATCCTATTCTGTTTTGATTAATGCTCTCTCTCTAATATTGTAGCCAGATCCTGAAAGAACACTCTGGCCAGTGATAGCATAATTGCTCATTTAATTCTCTGTTAGTTTATGAAGAAATCAATAAAGCCCAGATCTTGCTGAGAGCCATAGCCAAGTAGGAATGATTCATGGCATTTTTGGTTGAAAGGTGACACCAGCAAGCCATTGAGATGATAATGATTATGTTAAGATGTGCATTCAATAGGAGATTAGACCCCCTACTGTCCCCCTTGGCCTGCTACTTTGGAGCTCTCTCAGGACTCCCGGAGAGTTCCCATTGGTTGGGGAAGTGCGGTAGGAGGGAATTCCGGAGGAGGGATTTCCTGTTGGTGTAGTGTGTCCCAGGAGAAGGCCATGTGTGTGGCAATCGCGGGAGTTTTGGAAATAAAGTTTGTTCCTGCTTGAGTGGCTCGTGATTTTGTGCCCAGCCAGACTGCGGCATTTGGTGGCCCATACAGGGAACACCTAAAGCTTGGAGGTAAGTGAAATTGCTCGCCCCTGAGGGAAGGCGAGAGAATGGGTGACCATTTCAAAAAACAATTTGTTCTTGTTTTGATTTGTTTTGTTTTTATTTCAAGCTCCTATCCCTAGAACTTTCTCAGGCAAACTGGGAAAAATGGTTGGCTCAAGGTTTGAAGTTGATCGGCCCTGAGGAAGAGATAGAGATAGACCATGAAAATACATTTCAAGAAAATAGGAAAATTGATACAACAATTTTTTGTTCTGTTTTTGTTTCATTCTGTTTCGGTTTTGTTTTGTGTCATCTTGTTGGGTTGTGTTATCTTTATAGTAGATTAGAAATTAGTAAAAAACAAACTGAAAGAGTGTTAAGTAAATTGTTAGAGGTTCAGACCATGGAGAAAGACATTTTAGATCAAGTAAAAGAGAAGGTCTCTTGAGCTACTCAGACAGAGGAAGAAAATTTAAAGGAGGAAGAACAATTAGGGAAAAAGCTACAACAGGAGGCTGCTACTAACACCTTTCTATCACCAGAGGGCGTAAGTGTCCAACCAACAGCTCCACCTATAGAGACAACATATCCTTTGGGGTCCCCAACCCCTGTAGTTGATAGATGGGATCCTGAGACAGGACCTCAAAGATTAGCATGCCCTGTACTTGAGCAGGCAGGAGGGCAGCGAATTCACCATGCTCTAGATTTCAAAACAGTGAAGCAGTTAAAGGAGGCTGTAACAACCTAAGGTCCCCAAGCACTCTTCACTGTAAGCATGGTTGAATCCATTACCAAATTGGACATGACGCCAGCAGATTGAGCTAGCATGTGTAAATCTGTGCTAAATGGAGGACAATATTTGTTATGGAAGGTTGCCAATGAGGAATTTTTCATGGAGACAGCTAGGGGAAATGCAGCAGTCAGTTACCCTCAAAGAAATCTAGATATGTTGTTAGGAAAAGGACCTTATGAGGGTCAACGGCAACAAATTGAATATGATCCTGCTATATATGCACAAATTGCTGCAGACTCAGTTAGGGCATGGAAGACTTTACAAGGACATTTAGATTTACAAGGTCAATTATCTAAGGTAGTACAGAGAGCTAATGAACCTTACGCTAAATTTGTAGATAGGCTTATTCAAACAGCTGCCAGAGTTTTTGGGGATACAGAACAAGCAATGCCATTAATAAAACAACTGGCTTATGAGCAAGCAAATTGTTGCTGCATAGAGGTCATTAGACCATGGAAACATGAAGATTTAAACACATATATTAAATTATGTAGAGACACTAATGAACAAGGGCAAGTCTTGGCAGCTGCAGTACAACAGGCTTTAGATACCAGGCCAAAAACATGCTACAATTGTGAACAAACAGGACATTTTAAAAGGAGTTGCCCCATAGGAGGAGGGTTTAACAAAGCTAGGTATCAAAAGAGTAGAATACCGGGTATTTGCCCACGATGCCGTAAAGGGAGACATTGGGCAAATGAATGCCATTCTCAAACCACCATAGAGGGTACTCCATTATCAAAAAACGCACAAGGACCAGGTATTTACCCATGATATCGTGGAGAAAAGCATCGAGCTCCATTGCCAAAAAACGGACTGGGGGGCCCAATGCTCTGAGGACCACAACCCCAAATATACGGGGCAATGGAGGAACCCAGCAACACCATCAGGGTAGTGCCCAGGACACATTATCCATTAAATCCCTCATCAGACAAACCAGAGGGAGTGCAGGGTTGGACATCTGTGCCTCCGCCAGAGCAGTACTAACTCCAGAGATGGGAGTTCAAATCATTCCCACAGGAGTAAAAGGACCTCTTCCCCAAGGAAGAGTAGGCTTATTATTGGGACGCAGTTCTTCTACGCTAAAAGGACTTATGATAAGTCCTGGGGTAATTGATCCTGATTATGAAGGTGAAAGAAAAATTATAGCTAGTTCTCCAAGAGGTATATCAGTAATTTCACCAGGAGATAGAATAGCACAGTTATTAATAATACCCAGCCTGCATGATAAATTTTCCAGTCATACTGTAGAAAGAGGTTCCAGGGGATTAGACTCTGCAGGTGTAGATTGGGCTATGCTGTCTTTAAATTTAGATTCTCACCCCATGCTAAAACTAAATATTCAAGGACATGAATTTAATGGGCTATTTGATACAGGTGCAGACCTTAGCATCATATCTCGTCAAGAATGGCCAAAACATTGGCCATTACAACAAGCCACTCAAATGCTTCAAGGCCTAGGAGTGGCAACTAATCCCCATAGAAGTGCAATGGTATTAGATTGGAAGGATCCTGAAGGATGTGAAGGAACTATACAACCTTATGTTTTGGATCATCTTCCTATAAATTTATGGGGACGAGATGTCCTAGATCAATTAGGTTTGACATTAACAAATAACATCAATCCAAATGCGCCCACTATTAGGGCTAGACAAGGTTTCAGGAAAGAAAAAAGATTAGGAGAACAAGGCATAGCAGCACCAATTCAAATAGATCAGGGAATAAATAGACATGGACTGGGTTTTCAGAAGGGGTCACTGAGGCAATAAAAATTACTTGGAAATCAGATAGACCAGTATGGGTTCCTCAGTGGCCCCTGACTAAAGAAAAGATACAAGCAGCCCATGACCTGGTCAAACAACAATTAGCGGAAGGACATATACAACCTTCTGTATCTCCCCATAATACTCCCATTTTTGTCATCAAAAAGAAATCTGGTAAATGGAGATTATTGCAAGATTTAAGAGCCATTAATAATGAGATGGTTATTATGGGACCTGCTCAATCAGGGATTCCTCAATTGTCTGCTTTGCCAAAAACCTGGTATGTTTTAGTTATAGATATTAAAGATTGTTTTTTTTCAATTCCAATTCATCCTGAGGATAGTCCACGTTTTGCATTTACTATCCCTGCACTGAATCATGAAGGTCCTGATCAGAGATATGAATGGAAAGTACTCCCTCAAGGGATGGCTAACAGCCCAACTATGTGTCAAATTTATGTTAACAAAGTAATCCAGCCACTTAGAAATCAAAATCCTGAACTACAAATATTTCACTATATGGATGATGTATTATTAGCACACAAAGATAAAAACACATTGCTAGAATGTTATGCCACACTTACAAACTTATTAAAAAATTATAATCTAGAGATAGCAATAGATAAAGTACAATTAAATTTTCCAATTAATTATTTAGGAGTTCTATTATCCTCAACCATGGTCCGTCCACCAAAAATTCAAATACGAGTAGATCAACTCAAATCACTTAATGACTTTCAAAAGTTATTAGGAGACATAAATTGGATAAGGCCTTATTTAGGTATACCAACAGGAGAGTTGGGACCTTTATTTGATATCCTAAAAGGTCCATCAGATCCAAATTCACCCCGAATGTTAACGCCTGAAGCAAGAAAGGCATTAAAAATCATTGAAACATATATGGAAAATATGCATTTGGATAGAATTGATATAAGTTTGCCTTTATTATTTATTGTACTACCAACAAAAAATATTCCTACAGGAGTATTTTGGCAAGAAGGTCCATTATTATGGATACATTTATCTTATTCTCCTAACACTATTCTTACTAGGTATCCTGAGGCTGTAGGACAATTAATACTCAAAGGAATAAAAGCAGCAAAGGGAGTGTTTGGAATTTCTCCCAATAAAATTATTACTCCATATACTATGAATCAAATTGATGAGTTAGCTAATGAGTTAAATACTTGGGCAATAATCATGTGCAAATCTAATGTTTCATTTGATAACCACTTACCATCTAATCCTTTATTGTCTTTTTGGTCATTGCATCCTGTAATTTTTCCAAAAATGACAAGAAAAACACCTATCATGAATGCTCCAAATATATTCACTGATGGGTCAAATAATGGTACAGCAGCAGTAGTTACCCCTGATCAAACTTTTACATTTTTAGTACCCAAACAATCAGCTCAAAAGGTAGAGCTTAATGCAGTTTTACAAGCTTTTGTGATGTTTAAAGATTCTGTATTTAATTTATTTTCTGATAGTCAGTATGTAGTTAATGCTATAGTATCTCTTGAAGATGCTGGTAGGATTTCCCCTTCTTCTACTGTTTTCTCTTTGCTTTCCACTATACAAAGTCTAATCTGGGACAGAAAAGATCCATTCTTTATAGGACATATCAGGGCACATACAGGATTGCCTGGAGCCCTTAGTTTGGGCAATGATTTAGCAGATAAAACTACACATGACATACATATTTTCTCTACACTAGAAGAAGCTATAAATTTTCATAAAAAGTTCCATGTCAATGCTAATACTTTACAAAAGCGTTTTAAAATAACTAAGGAACAAGCTAGACAAATAATAAAACAATGTCAAAATTGTGTGACCTTTTTACCACAAGTTAATCTTGGAGTCAATCCTAGAGGATTGATACCTAACCATATTTGGCAGATGGACGTCACACACTTGCCAGAATTTGGAAAATTAAAATATTTGCATGTTACAGTTGATACTTCTGGATTTTTGATGGGCTCCCTTCATGCCGGAGAAAAAAACTAAAGATATTATAGCTCATTGCTTACAAAATTTTGCCACTGTGGGTGTTCCAAAACAGTTATAAACAGATAATGGTCCTGGTTATACTTCCACCTCCTTTAAACAATTTTGTTCATCATTTGGCATTACTCACATAACAGGAATTCCATACAATCCTCAGGGACGAGGCATAGTTGAAAGAGCTCATCAAACTATTAAAATGTACTTATTAAAGCAAAAAGAGGGAATTGGTAAGAGGTATATATCCCCCAAAGATAAACTTAAAATAACCCTTTTTACTCTAAACTTTTTAAATTTGGATTCCTCAGGGCTTAGTGCTGTGGAAAGGCATATGTGTCCAAAAAATGTACATAAGCCTAAGGTACTTTGGAAGGATATTCTAACAGGACAATGGAAATGTCCTGACCTAGTGATTGTCTGGAGTTGGGGTTCTGTTTGTGTGTTTCCACAGGAAGAACAACAGCCAATTTGGATTCCAGAGAGACTAACCAAAGCAATTTCTACAGACAAAAAGAAGATGATTTGACTCAAATCCATAACAGCTGATATCCAGAGCTCCAGCTTGGCTATTCTTACATCTGTGACAGTGATTAACCAGGATGCTTTTTTCAATATCTATTTTATTATTGCATTTTTCCACATCATAAAGTTCTATTTTATTTTTTGAGCTCATACAGACTTAGGCTAATGTTTTTCTGATCAGTTTTATTTTTTGACTGTGGTGTTTTTAAATATTGTAATGGAGATTTCACCTGTGTAAAGCTACAAGGCCTTTACTATTGTCTTATATGTTTTACGTTTGTGTGCACACTTGTGTTTTGTGTTGTATGTCTCTATGTGCGTATGTCCATATATCATATATGAGGAGCGCTCATGAAAAAATGGATCTGAATTTTTTTTATTCACATGATTTAAATGGTTTAATTTAAATTGGGTAAACAGCTGTTGAGGATTGTTTTAATATGTGAATAAATAAGGAGGTTAACAGATCTGTTTGTTTACTTTCACCTTTCCCTTTCATTATATTTAATAATTCTGTTCAGGATAATGTAAATTGTTCAGAAAATTGTTTTGTTAGTACCTGTTGGAATGTTATATAATTTTTTTTTTAGCCATCATTGCCAGAATTCCTATCTTCATCCCAGTGCCAGTGAAGACAAAGATAAAACCAAACTACAGCTTCTTCGATAGTTATCACAACAAACTGTATAAACTGATACATCAATGAATAGTAACTCAACAAGTAATGCTCAATCAAGGAGTCAATTTACTTTGGGAGAAAATGGACATATTGATAGATTCCTTTGCTTTGAACTGCTTGCAGAACTTGCCTGGGCTATGTATCACTTGTATGCATTGTGAACTATCTGTTGGTGCAGCAAATTGTGGTAATGCTGGAGTGTCTTTGCTGATGGTGTCACCAGTGGTACAATTTTTCAAAGGAGCCGTCAATTGGCTTAGTGTCATGGCATTTCTGTATCCTCCTCCCTTCTGCTAGTGATGGTCTAAAATTTGGGGGCCAACAGAGGTGAGGCAAAGAACCTCACCCCCCCACACACTGGTGCAAAGGCCTATCCACAAGTATGGCTGTATGCTGGACCAGTAGTCAGTGACGGGTATGATCCAATTGCAGGAGGCTGACGCCTAGATAAAATAATAGCAATAGCTAATTAAAGTTCTGTTGTAGAAGAAACAATGCAGTATTGTTTCATCTTTTCTCATTTATTCTTCTTGTAATTCTAGGGATTAACAGGTATGATGCTGTGGCCAAAATGCATGACAAGAATTACTCACATAAGGAGAAGTTTTATTTTGGCTCATGGTTTCAGAAGATTCAGTCCTTGGTCAGCCAGCTCCAAGGCAGAAACATCATGTCAGAAGGCTACTTGGAGAGATCACATCTCAGTGTTCATGCCAGTTATCCCCTAAGGTCTCATAAAACAACCACCAACCCTGAAAGCAACACAGATCCCAGCAGTTTTATGGCTGCAGCTGCATGAGATCCTGAAAATGGTGACTGAATTGCAAGGTTGAGGTCTTTAAGCAAAGAGAAAATTGTCATTACTCTTTTTTGACATGACTTCATAGTTGCATAACATGGCATTTGTTATGGTTTAGATATGATGTCCCCCAAAAGCTCACGTGTGAGACAAAGCAAGAAGATTTAGAGGAGAAATAATTGGATTACACTCTTAACCTAATTGGTTGATTCCCCTGATAGGAATTAACTGAGTAGTAACTGAAGTGGTAAGGGTGTGTCTGGAGGAGGTGGGATTGGTTGGGGAATGAGGGATATATATTTGTGTCTGCCCAGTGTAGTGTATCTCTCTCTCTCTCTCTCTCTCTCTCTCTCTCTCTCTCTCTCTCTCTCTCTCTCTCCCCTTGCAGATCATCCTGTAGGCTGCTTCCCTCTGCCACATTCTTCTGCCATGATGTTCTGCCTCACCAGAAGGCCTGAAGAATGGAGCCTGCCTTCTATAGATGTACTAAAACCTCTGAAACCATGTCCCCCTAAATAAACCTTTTCTATTCGACAATTGTGCTGGTAGGGTCCTTTAGTCACAGCAGCGAAGAAAACTTACTAAAATAGCATTCATCATAATCTATTAGTAAAGTTATTTGCAAAGATTTGCCCTGTTCCAAGGGGAGAGTATCTAGGTCTCCCTTTCATAAGAGGCATACATGGTTTTAGAAGAGCACTTGTAATGAATGATATTTTTGCAGCCATTTTGTTGGAAAATACAATCTTAGAGCCTTCCATTTTTTTGTCCACTTAGGAGAAAGCATTCATTTTGGTTATTCATTTATTCATGCATTGTTTCAATATTTCTTACTGAATTTCTCACGTATTTAAGAAATGTTCCTACTACAGTTTTAGAGGAAGAAGACACAATTGCCAAAATCAGATACTGATATAAAAATTATAGCAGTAATATGCTCAAATTCCTAGTGGAGAGGCAAATGTCATGTGTAGAGGAATCACAGAAGAGAAAGAGTACAAGTCAGCTTTTCTCAATTTAGGTGCAAAGGCCACTCCTTGTGTCTTCACAACATATAAGAATCAACCAATACCATCCCTAGGGCTGGAGTTATAGCTCAGTGGTAGAGCACTTGCATAGCATGGGTGAGGCACTGGGTTCAATCCTCAGCACCACATAAAAACAAATAAAATAAAGGTTACATTCTTTAAAAACAAACAAACAATCATCCCTAGAGGGTTGGTCAATGTACAGGAAAGCTGACTGCTCTTCATAAACTTTTGAAACTTTTTCAAACAAACAAAAATCCTGTTGAAAATAAAATTTTGCTGTGATCTTAAAATCAATTAAATTATATTCTTGATGAAAGCTTTTTGGACTCTATTTTTTTAAACATATTTTATTTGTATCATAATTTGAAATAGCAGCCACAGGGAAGAATGTAAAATAATTGAACAAAATTTAATAGACATTTTATTATTGTCAACAAAATCTTCAAGATAAATTGTGGTAGGCCATCCTCACACGTGATTTGAGTTACCTTCCTGGCTGGGTGAGAGGTGCTTAGACACAGCTGTGTCAGAGCTTTCCCCACCCTTCTCCATGTCTGAGGGCTTGTCCGTGCAGAGGCGTGTCTGGCCACCTCCCCGAAGACCCAATCGTCGCCCCTGATCTTGGGATGTTGCCCCCACTTAGTCTTCATTGGATGGGATTTTCCCCAGAATTTTTTGTTCCCCAATAAAAGTCCTCTCCCTGGCGTGTTCTCTCTCTCTCTCACTAGCCTCTTCAGTAAACCTCGCTACCACATTCGGTGGCTTGAGGCTGGAGCTGGGAGGAGCTGTCCTGGAGCTGGTTTTAAAGGTAATTAGGATCTTGTCTCTTTAATTTAAAACTCCCTAGCTTTTTCTCACAATTGGAACCTTCTTTCATGAAGCCAGCGTGGGTCTCGGGCTAGAATAAATGAACAATTAATTTATGATTGTATTTGTTATCTTTTGCCACTTAATGAATTAACCCAAAGATGTATGATTTCAAACAATAATAACTCATTTTCTCTTACAGTGTCACTTATTATCTTTCACAATTTCAAGAATTCAGGAGCAATTTGCTTGGATTTTTCTCATTCTAGGTATTGCAAGATGTTGGGAGTCAGATGTCAGTTTGATCTGATGGCATAACTGAGGCTAGAGGACAGATTTCCAATTGTCCATCCACAAGGTGGCCAGATTAGCATTGTAAACTGTTTTCTCTACATGTGGGACTCTGCTCTGTGTTAACTGGGGTTCTTCAATACAGCAAATGGCTTCCTCCAGAGTTCTGACCATGGCAGAGACTGAAATATATCCTGTGATTAAGAGGAGCATAATATAGTTTCAGAGCTGCTATATTTTATTGGATGATTAGACAGGATTCTCCCAAGTGGTAGGACCAATAGGAGACACATAGGTAGGTGGATGGATATATAAATTGATAGAAAAATAGATATCAGAGACGATTTACTAGGGGAATTATCATGTGACTATAAAGGCTGAGAAGTCCCTCAATAGTATATCAGTAAGTTAGAATGCGGGGAAGCCTGCACTGTGAATCAGATCAAGTCTAGGGCCTCAGAACAAGGGGAGCAAATGATGTGACTCTTGGATAATGAAGGCCTAAAAAATCTAGGGAGTCACTGGTACAAGACCCAAAGCCACAGAACAGAGAACATGGAGTTCTGATGTCCAAAGATAGTAAAAATGTATCTAAGCTCCAGAGGAGAGAGAGAAAATTCACCTTTCCTCTACTATTTTTCTTCTGTTCAATTCCTCAGCCAATGTGATGGTAACTGCCCATATTGAGAATGGACATTCTATATTCAGCCCAATGGTTCAAATCCCAAATTCTTCTGGAAACACCCTAAATATATACTCAGAAACATTATTTTACCCGTTACCTGTATTTCCCTTAATATTGTCAAGTTCACATTTAAGTTAACCATTACAACTGGTCACACAAAGCTGCTTTATTCAAGGTCAGGAAGAACTACAAAGCCTTGCGTGTTATTGGGGATCATTTTGGAGTGTGGTTACCAAGAAGATTGACCTCTAAATATTGAAGTAATAGAAGTCACACACTTTCATGGATTAAAACATATTATCTGAAATCATGCGGCTTTGCTTTGATAACTTATACTATACACACACACATTTATACAAAATATTATACATATTTATAAATATAATTTTTTTGTACTGGGGATTGAACCCAGGTGCGCTTTAACACATTACCACTGAGCCACATTCCCAGCTCTTTTTTAAAATGTTGAGACAAGGTCTCACTAAGCAACTCTTAAGTTTCTTAGGTCTCTGAAGTTGCCAAGACTGGCCTTGAACTTGAAATCTTCCTGCCTCAGCTTCCTGAGTCACTGGGTTTACAGGCCTACATGATAGTACCTGAATTAGTTATATTTTTGCACCTTAATTTTCTGGTTTCATATCAGTGAATGTAAAATCAATGAATATTTTGTATGTGAAAATAGAACCAATCTCTTCTATAGATTTTTGAAAGGATTAAATTATTTTGTGTGTGCATGATTGTAAGGTTTTGTTATCCTGTGTAATCTGTACTTCTTAAGAATTGAGTAACATATTGATAGCAATAACCCATCCATGCAGTCTTTAATAAATAATCGTTTTTGACCCAAATGATGAAATTAACAACACATTTTTCTTTTACTTTGGCAATACATTTTTCCCAATAATGTAAGAGAAAACAATGTATGGCAAAATTTATGTTAAAAATTATTGATTGACTTACTATTTATATTTAGATGAGAAATTAAATAGTTTCCTGTCAATATAATAAAGTACAATATCCTCATAGACTTGAAGGCAATGTAGTCTCTCCTTTACTAATATATCTAAGTATTTTCTTTACTAATTTGTCAGTATATTCTTTAACATTTCCCTGAAGCTATATTTCCAACATGTCCCATAGATACAGGGCAGAGTACTCCAAATGTGTTTGGAAGTTGATCTAGAATAAGCAACTACTGTTGCTGTCAATCAAAGTCAGTGTCTTAATATTATAGTTAAAATATGGACAATCTGTGGAGATCCTGTGCTTTTGCAGCAGTCGGTGCAATTTATTGCTTGTCCAAAGTGACAAGGCTGAGAATGAACAACCTTCTGTACTTACTGCCACCACCAAAATGACAAATTCTTCTAGAGTAGAAGAATATTATACCCAGTTAAGAGACATATACAGCAAGTAAGCCAAGTCTAAATTACCCACATCTTCCATTTTCATAATCTTATAGATTAATTCAACTACATGCTTTCCATTGGCAAAGGTCTGCCATACAGATATAAGTTGAGAGAAGTGCTGGTGTCTAACATCCCTCACTCCTTTTTTATCCTTCATTATCTCAGAAAGATTTTTTTTTCTGCAGTTGAATGATTCCTTAACTTTATATTAAGCATGTATTTACCTTGCAACCCAGTAATATATTCTTTAGAATTCACCCTGCCACTTCCTTTATTTCAAGAAGTGAAAATATATGTTCACTCAAGAACATTTAAAGGATTCTTGAGATGAACTATGTATGTGATCTCCAGGATAGAAGCAACAAAACTGGCAATAACTTATATGTCTTTCAGTGACAGAATGGATAATGAGATTGTTGAACATCCAAACTTAAGAATACTAGTCTGCACTAAACTGAAATTATATATATATGTGTGTGTGTGTGTGTGTGTGTGTGTGTGTGTATATATATATATATATATATATATATATATATATATATCCAACTTAGTAGAATGTTAAAATTATCATTAGGGATGTGAAAATCTAGATTTTAAAGGTTGTATAATATATAATGTCATTTATATAGTCCCAAAAGGCAAAGCTATATTGAAAAAGAATAAATCATTAGTTCCAAGCAGTCAGAAGAGGGGGAATAGTTGACACAAATATCCAAAGGCACAGAAGACATAAAATGATCTTCAACCTGATAATAGTGGTGATAATATCAATCTATGTATGTTAAAGTTC
>NW_026000174.1:49474135-49475977 GCF_001458135.2 Marmota marmota marmota | reverse complement strand
TCTCTCTCTCTCTCTCTCTCTCTCTCTCTCTCTCTCTCTCTCTCTCTCTCTCCCCCCCACTCTCTCTTTAAAAAAAAAAGGAAAAGAGCTAAAAAATTATAAACTTTCAAGAAGAGAAGACAAAGATGAAAAGTGAAGTGACAAAATTCAGGAACCAATTGGAAGCACATAAAAATGGTTGCAAGAATAAAGGCACAGTAAAAACAAGAGAAGTAGAAATGATAAAATAAAGTACCCTACTTACCTACCTCCTCCTACCCTTGCCTTGGGGATGTATCTTTCCCAAGGGCGCCATGATGAATAGAACAATGATGAAATTCTAAGGGAAAGTTGGTTTGGCCCAACTAGATTTTTCTAGGGAAACAGAAGTAATATGTATATATTAATAAGTTCACAAACGATTGGCTCATGAAATTGTGGAGGCTCCAAAGTCTCACGATCTTTCACCTACAAGTTGGAGACCCAGAAAAGTTGGTGGTGTAATTCCACAGTAAACCTGGAGGTCTAAGAACCAGGACATTCAATTGTGTAAAACTTCCTTCAAGTGTGAAGAATTAAGAACCAGGAGCACAGATGCTCAAGGGTAGTAGCAGATGGCTGATCCAACTCAGCAGATTCTCCTTTCCCTACATTGTTTTTTTCTTTCAGACCTTGAATGAATCAGATTGGTGAGGATGATGTTCTCTATGGGGCATACCAAATCAAATGCTAATCTGGTCCAGAAATACGTTCACAAACACTCCCAGAATACTGTTTTACCAGCTCAATGAGCATCACTCAGTCCAATGAAGTTGACACATAATATTATTATCAATCCAAGAATTTTTGTTTTTCTGGTAACAGCATTTGAACCCAGGGGTGCTTAACCACTGAACCACATCCCCAACCCTTTTTACCTTTGACTTTGAGATGATCTCATCAATTTTCCTAGGATCTTGCTAAGTTTCTGAGGCTGACTTTGAACTTGGGATACTCCTTATTCAGCCTCCTGAAACTGCTGGGATTACAGGTATGCACCAGACCCAGCTAATCCAAGAATTTCATATTAGCCAAATTAGCTTTAAACTACAGGGACAATAGAAAATATGTTAAAGTTTATAAAATTCCAGGTATCACAATACCCAGTGTGTTTGTTGAACTTCCAAAAAATACTAATGAACCGTTACCTTTAAAAACAAAGAGATCAGACAGGGAATGTGGTAAAGAACCCACAAAATAACACTTGAACAAATAAAACATCTTTAAACTTTGCATGATATGATGTAATAATGATATAATTAATGCAAACATGATATAATACAAATGTAATTGACCAGTGGAATGAATGCAGATATCATCTTTCAGCATATAACTCTAAAATTTTAACATTAGCTACTCAGTCTTGCAAAGAATTCAGGATATGTTTCTTTTGGGGAAATTTTCTTAAAAACAATGTTTGGTCTCATGAAGGATGATTTTTTTCCTAGAGTTTAGTAATTCCTGATTATTTCCTTCATTCCTCCACTTTTTTATCATTTTTTGTTTGGTTAGATTTAAGTAACACTAGGTCCAAAGTGTTAGGAGGTGTGTGTGTGTGTGTGTGTGTGTGTATGTGTGTAGGCATAGAGAGGGTACTGGAACATGACACACCAAATGATAATTATTAATTATTCTGAGATTTTATAAATTTTCATTTTGTGTTTTTGTGCACAAGTGTGTATTTCTTTTTAAAATGAAGAGTCATTTCTATAATAAAAAAAAAATCCGTTAGTCCTTTAAAACTATAAAATGAAAAGTATTCAGCTCAACCCAATTTAATTTTAAAGGATGATAACTCAGAAGAGAGGAAGCATCCCAGGTGGG
>NW_026000174.1:49461635-49471635 GCF_001458135.2 Marmota marmota marmota | reverse complement strand
GTACTTTAATTCTCACATTTGAAATTTTTTTTTCTTGTCTACAAAAATTAAAATATATTCCTATCTAGGCACTATTTTTGTATATAACATTGGTCAAAAGAACAATCACGTAAATATACATGGATAGCTAACTGAATGTGTAACCACTTTGGGTTCAGGGTGTGCCACAGACTTTTTTTTCCCACCACTGTATTATTTTCCAAAGTAGATACGAAGCAACACATGGGAAATTGTATTGCTAAGTATTCCAAATCATGGAATGTAATTAAAATGTGTTAATGTTCTATAATAATCCACTGAATATTTTACATCTGAATTTTGCTGATATTTTGATGATCCTGATACAGTTTCAATATATTTATTGGGCTTAGTAGATCCTCTCCTTGTGTGGAAGGATTGGGTGCAATACCAAGTTCATCCTTTCATGATATTTGAAATTTTGATCTCTGCATATCTGCCATTGTCATTCTAAGCAGAGGAAATTCCTTTTACTTTCCTTCACTTCTTTTATCTGCCTTTCCATGTTCCTGTCTCCTGCTTCCCTCACTACCTGCATTCTATTATTTTCTTTTTAGGGAGATATTGGTTATGTTCATTATTGTTATTTTCTCTGGTTGGGAGACACAGCACTTTTTTATATATTTTTCATCCTGTTATTTTTTCCTCATAAATCCATGTATGTCTATATCATCATCCATTTATGAGTGACAGGGCTAAAGACATTTGCAGCATTTTTCATATGACTATACTGTGATTGCACCAATAGAAAAAGAAAATAAATCAATAAAGGGAAATTATATGTACTGATGAGTAATAATTATTTCATTTTAAAAAGAGAGATTACTTTGTTACACAGATAGCATGCAAATCTATGTGTTTGGATAGAGTGAGTTACAAATTCTGTAATTACCCAATAAAATATGCCTGATGTATTAAGTGGATCTGGGTAATATTCTAATTTGTTAGCAACATATGGGCCTCTTACATAGGGATATAATGTCTTATCAGTGAGACAATAGTAAGTAGAGAGAGAAAAGAGTTTCAAGGAGCTTTTTCTTTTTTTTTAAGAACTGAAATAATGTATTACCCTCTCTTTTACAATGTCCGCAAAATTGATTCTGAAGCTGTTAATCCTGTTGGTTCTGCTCTGTAGATGAGACAATAAATATTCCTTATTGTGAAAGATTTATTTTCTGCACCATCGTAGTTGAGTCAATCAATAAGGTATAATGTTTCCCTAGACACTCTGCTATGCACAACACATTTTATCAACAAATGTACATTAACAAAACACCTAAATTCCACAGAGGCAGACATGTTACTTAGAAATCTCAGCTAATAATAACCACAAGAGTGTAGTCTGAGAATTAGTGTTTTAAGTCTTTTCTTGCTTATGCAAAATCACTTAGACATTTACAACCAAATCATTAAGGTGCTAAGTATTTTTGTGCTTAAACAAAATTACTTGGACATTTATAATCAAGTCTAACTTTCCTGCATATATAATGGTAGATATTATTAAGAATTCTCAGATACAGAGTTTTCAATATCAAATTAAGTATAAAAATGCACATTCTACATATAACACACTTTTTCTATAAAATGAAGTATTTGGTTTATCTTTATATATTTCCCTATGCCTGTATGAGGATTGAAATATTAATAGGTAACAAACATAATGCATGAGAAGTGCAATGAGAAAAAAATACGCAAATTTCCAAACTACACAAAAATATTGAACTTTTTCTATAAAATGTCAATTTTACCAAATATGCTGTCTTACCATAATGACTATTCTTGCTCTTTTTCTCTCCCTCTGTCTTCTCATTCTCTTACAATGGTAAGTGTATTATTTAGTTAAAAAAAAGCCAAGTGTTTTGTCTTTGTGCTTCTTTATAAAATATTATCATCACAAATGTCAACTAATATCAAAGATCATAAGGTCACTTTAAACTTCAATAACATAAGTCTGCCCATGAAATTGTGTCACCACGAAACCTGGTTTCACATTGAATTTAAAAACCTTCCCTAAGACTTTAAAGTATGGATAGTATGTTAAATATATGTATATTAATAAAAGTGAATACAGTTAAAAATAGGACAATATTTAGATATCTTATACATTAACAAAAGCAAGCAAAATAATGTTTTTAGAAATATATTAAGTAGTATGGAAAGATGGCCATGATTTACTAATGATTACACAGTAGGCTACACCATTCAATTTTGTTTGTATTGTGAAAGAAATATACACTTAGCTCTCACTAATGTTCATCCTTAGGCAATAGGATTAAAGTTGGGCTTCATTGTTTTCTTTTATTCAGTTGAAATGACATGCATTTTCTAGCATAAATATCAATCATATTTATATTAAGAAAGAAACATTTCTATCATTCAGATGTATCACTTATTTCTTATCGCTGCAGGACCAAAGCTGTAGAGTGGCAATAAGCAAAGCAGGTTGTCTTCTCAGTCAGGTCAATTTGGCTGTCATTCCTGTAGTTGTGCTGCCTCATTTCAGGGTATGATCCTTGCTGGTTGTTAGAATGTGTATTATTTTTCTATTGCTGCTGTAACAGATTAATACAAACTTTGCAAAACCAACACCCATTTATTAATTTACAGTTTCTGTAAGCAAGACATTTAGGTGGGCTAGAGTTAGTTCTCTGCTTGGGATGTCCAAAGGTCAAGGTTTAGGTGCAGCTATCTGGACTTTTACCTGGAGACTTAGTGGGAAAATCTGTTTCTAGGCTTATTCAGAAGATTTGGCAAAATTAATTTCTTCTTACTCTTTTCATGTGACCCTTTCCATCATGATGTTAGCAAAGAGTGGTTGAAGCCGGTCTTGGTGGTCAGGAGACATAAACTGGACATGTATGACTGGACACTGCTTTGGCTCTGTCTTTCGAAGCTAGCCCACTGTGGATGGTCTGCATCCTGGATGACTGCTTACCATGCGGAATGAGTCTGGATCCTACCAGAAGTGGCATGGTTGCTCAGTTGTACTCAGAACTATGTGGAGGGTCTGTCAAATCCGGGCTGCAGGAGTTTCAAGGCAACATCATACAGATCTAAAGCCACATATTTTTGGATGCTGTGTAACTAATGAAATGGCATTTTGATCCTCATCTATCTTTGACTCTCACTCATTGCTGAAATCAAAATAAAATCAATACTTCTTAACTTTGCAAGTCCCCAAATTCAGTATTTTCAACCCATCCAGAATTGATATTGACACAAAGGAGCACCACCAACAAAATACATAAAAATAAAATCCAAAACTTATCATGCAAACAAGTGTTTAATTCTATAATTTACAGTAGAGTGGGCTTTTCTTGGACCAGGCTGCCTATCTACTGTGTAGGGCTCTATATTCCCCATGAGTAAGGCTATAGTACAAGAGCATTTGAGTAATGCAAACTTGAAGTTGATTAATGAAGCTGAGATTTTTAACATAGCAAATTTAAGGGACATGAAAACAAAGTTATGGTAAGCTGATGAGATATTTTATTCTATTTTATTTTATTTTAATTACATTTTAAATCAGAGAATTTGGGTTTGAGACTTAGCTTTGCTATTCTTCTCATAAGGTTGTTAAGAGAATAAAGAAAGGTGGGCCCACTTTGATGAATATAATAGCAATCGTCTCAATAGCTGAAAAACAATGTGTGTGTGTGTGTGGGGGGGGGGTCTGTATTCTACCCCCATCCAGAAGCATATGGAAATTCTTAACTTTTAATATCTACTTTCATATCTGTGTCTCCTTATGTATTCTTCAATACATTTATAGAATTCATTCTTTTTTAACTCATTTCTATCTGTCAAATGTCACATTATGGTAATTCTGTTACCTAATTCTGACTTGAATGATTTTCTTCCTTTTTAAAAAAAAAAAAGATTTATTTTGAATGATTTTATAGCATCCTGCAATTTTCTTTCTGTACATCATCAAGCCTGTTTTTTTTCACTTCTTGAGTAATGACGCTCATCTTGTTTCTTGTAGCATCCAACAACCAGCACAGTGCTAGTGTATACTTTGTGTTCAATAAATCTTGAATAAAAACAGAGTAAATAAATGAATCAATGCATGCATGAGTAATATCACTAATTAGATTATGTCTTATTGCATTCTCAAACTACGCTACTTCCAGTTTTGGTATACCCTGTAGTATTTTTCTTATAGATTCATTGATAAATGATCTATTCTTACCAGCCTGGGATTATAAACTCACTTATCTATAGGATTTGATAAGTCATGTAAAGGAATTAAAATGGGCCATGGGCAAAAGGACAAAATGGCAATGACTTGTATCTCAGTATTGGGAAGGCAGTAAACCGTGGTAAGGATGGTGGTAACCAGAAAGGTGTGCCCTCTTTGAAGATGAGCAACCCTTCTCAGCAATAGCTGATCTTTGTTAGATGTAAATTCAAACTAATAATTATCATTTTTTTGAGAGAACTAAAAAAACATTTATTCAAATTCCTAAGATTCTGAATACTGCAACCCACCTAAAATATAAGCACCTGACTATCACCAAGTCCTTTGTTGGCTGGCTAAACTAGGTAGTAGATGTGCCCTACACATCCATATGTTTTCCTCTCTGGTTTAGTCAATCAATCTCACAGTTCTCTCCTTTTGTTGTATGAATCCATGTATTCTAAAATGATCTCTATTGACACATCCTCTGTGAGGAATGCTAATCTTCAAAAAGCTTGTTTGAATAAAAAAGAACTGTGGATTTTTTTTTACCCTGTTTAGAATGTCTGAGTGCCTTAATTCCTACTTGATGACTTTCCCTTACAAGTCAACTTTATTTTCTTGTTGCTGTTTCATTTTTAAACTCCAAAAAATATTAAAGAAGGAAGTATAGCATTCCAAAACTATTACAGGGGACCAAGGTGAGGGAGAAGGGGAGCAAAAGGGGAAGAAGTTGGGAAAAAAATTGACTAAATTATATTGTTACACAGTGTGCTTACATGTGCATATATCAATGAATCCCACAATTATGTATAATTATAATGCACTAGTAAATATTTTTCAGAAATTATCTCCAAACTGTTCTCTTTGACATGTGTAGATATTAACATAAGAATAGTTGTTTCTTTTTAAGTTAGTCTTTCTTCTTAGGAAATAGTTCTATCTGAAAAATTATTTTTTCCTTTGCTGAATATAATAGAAGGGTCTCACAGTCATTGCACACAGCTAATAGCTAAGAGAGGATGTGACACCCAAATTCTCAGAATCTTCTGAGAGGCTGTGAAAACAGAAAAAGAGACATGATGCTGGGTCGTTCTATAGACTAACCACTTGAGTTCAAGCCGAGCCACCACTGGTAGATACTCCCTAGTAAGTTTTTGTAGCTTTCATGAAAAACAAAAAAAGGCTCATATCTAAATTAACAAATGAATGAATAAGTGTTAAAAATTATGACCCTCAGAAAATTGTGCTTTCCTTGCCATGAATTATTATGAAAACTACATTTCTCATGTGTGTCTTTTTCATTGTGAGTTTCTCTGTTACCACAAATTACAACCAATTGGAACTACTTTTAATCAAGATATGTACAATTTCCATAGTAGGGAAATAAAGATTAAAAATCTAGATAACAATTTCAAATAACAAATTGTGAATTTTCAAAATGATTATGTCTAACATTTATGGTTTAGAGTAGTTGATATTCTCAAATTCTACTAATGGGAGTACATACAGTAATAAAATCTTTTTTGAGGTACATATAAAAATGCTTTGGGATGCTCATAAAAATGCTTTGGGATGTTCATAATCCTTCATTTCAGCTAATAAGTATTTAGTTGTTCATTGTAAAGAAATAGAAAGGAAGAAAAGACTTTTTCTACAGGAATGCTTAGCACAGAATTTTTAATACATTAAAAGTTTTGGAATAATTTAATCAATAGCTACAAAAGATTTATTAAATAAATTAGAAGCCATACCACATAATATGGTGTGGCTACTAAATACTAAGCTTCATGAGACTACTCAATAACTAGGGAAAATAATCTATATGTATTTGGTAAAAACAAAAGTAGAAAACTATAGATCTATAATGTATTGTCAATTTTGTATTTAAAATGTCACAAAAATCAAGACATATGCAAACAATTCACTTTACAGAAATAATGCCTAATAAAGAGACTTATATTAATAAAAAGAAAAAACTTCCACATTTAATTTCTTATTTCCTAAATACTCTGTAATAAATGTTTTTGCTATAGTCTCTCCTAACCTGCAAAAAAATTATTACATAAAAGTGAGATGCTAAAAATTGATCACACAAAAGGAAAAAATTAAATTATGTTATTGTGGCATCACTTAATTACTGATGATCCAGTTAGGTTGGAGAAGATATAAGTGTTCATGAAATGGAAAATCATATAATGGCTCATAAAACAAAAAGCTAAGGAGAGCTTTCTGAGCACTGTGGAGGCTCACACAATGGAAACATTTGCCAGACACTATCTGTCTAATATTCTGGTCCAAAGTCATCTCCGGGTGTCATGCTGCTGCCAGTATTAAATTGGGTATCTTTACAATAAAGGAAAACGATGGTCTTAGGAACAATGTCCCAAGATAAGACATGTTTCCACAAGACATCTAATTTTCATCAGAATTAAACTTTATGTGAAAATTTGGCGCAAAAAGTGCCAAATGTAAAATGTCAGAAAAAACTTCCCAAAATGTCACTTTTGTTCAATATTCTTTGATCACTTTCTCTATTTGACTTCTACAAATATCAGACCCCATGATGGATACAGTTAGCTATAGTATGCATTTAATATGTGACTTAATTGAATTTCCAATGTAGTGGGACATCTCTTATTCTGAGAAAAGGAAATGTCCAAATTCACTGAGGTTGATTTATGCATAGGGATATTCTTGAAAGGATAATTCTAAATTCCCTATTCAAGTCTGACTTCAAAGCACCACTGTTAGATAAAGCAAGCCAAAGTGTAATTAAAACTAATTAAATTTAAACAAAAGAAAAAAATTTGAGAATATTCATCATCCAATGTGAATCTTATTGAATTCATTTCTCCCTAATTTCAATGAGCATCATTTTGTTAGTGTGTTGTACTTCTATCAAGGGAGGATGGGGGTAGGGGATTATGTTATTACAGAACACCACTACTTTTGAAACTTAAGTTGGACAATGAAAAGTACACCAATGATTTAAAACCATGCTTCTATGCTGATAAATTTGTCTCCATGTACATAGGTCTCAAGGGATGTCACATTTTGCATTTTTTTATCTGAACAAATCAAATGTACATGTGGGCCTTCTTTATTGTATTTTAAAAAGAATTCTAAGAGGAATAGATTTCCCTTCAACAGAGAAAATACAAAAATAGAGCCATTAATACTAATAGTGAGTGAGTGGTAAGCAGCAAGAAACAAATGCTTTTGCTAAGCCACTTTTATCCTCTGAATTAATAAGATATACATATAGAGAGATATCTATCTATATCTATAGACAGATATACATGAATCTATTTATATGTATCTACATATATCTGTATCTATGTATCTATATATCATCTATCGATCTGTATATATATATTTGTTTCTGGGAAAGGCCAGATTCAACAGCATCAGGGTACAGCAAGAGTAGGCTAATATTCATACCCAGAACATGAAAGAGGGTGCATTTCAACTGCTAAAATATTTTTTATTTTAGTAGCTCATCTTGATTCCAGAACAAAGTCATTTCACTTCTTTTTAAAGTATGAAAAATCTTATTCAGTCAAAGGAAAAAAAATGTTTTTTCTGACCCATTTGGAGTTGGAAGAAATGACATACTTCACATGAAAGACAGCCAGAGAAGTTCAAAATTAAAAAGTGTCCCTGTGTAACAAATTGTTTGGGAGACTGAGAGACTGCTAAAATAACAAAACAAAGAAATGCATGAAGGATTTACTGCCTTCATTACTGGGAAGGCTGTGAGCACTTTACTGGGAGCCTCTTTCCCAAGATCAAGTGGTATCTAGATCTGATGACAGATGCAGGAAGATAGCCTCCTGGCCATCTCCTCCTTACTGGGGTTGATTGTAAAAGGTCCGTCTAGCTCTAGAGATGCCTATGAATTGAGCAGATGCTGTTGTCAGAAAGCATCACAGAACTTCTTGTCTCCTATCTCTGCCTGGACCTGTTTTCTTTCTCTCTTTTCTATAGGCTCATCCCAAGGGCAATCCTGAATAAATATCTTGCATTCTTATCTCCCAGAATACTCAGACTGCAACAATGTAATTTAATGAAGTAACACAAAATTCTGTAATGTATAAAAACCCAGAATTGTGTCTGGGTAATGTATTGATGCTAGGAGATAGCTGGGAAATCATTATGGGGAGTCAACCCCACTGAGTCAATGTTGCTTCAACATGCCTATGTCATATTTATTATGAGAATATCAATTGATTAATCATGTATTAAGAGTATACTTTTCTGGCCCAAATGTTTTCTCTGATATGTGGATACATATAAATAGATTCATGTATATCTGTCTATAGATATAGATAGATATCTCTCTATATGTATATCTTATTAATTCAGAGGATAAAAGTGGCTTAGCAAAAGCATTTGTTTCTTGCTGCTTACCACTCACTCACTATTAGTATTAATGGCTCTATTTTTGTATTTTCTCTGTTGAAGGGAAATCTATTCCTCTTAGAATTCTTTTTAAAATACAATAAAGAAGGCCCACATGTACATTTGATTTGTTCAGATAAAAAAATGCAAAATGTGACATCCCTTGAGACCTATGTACATGGAGACAAATTTATCAGCATAGAAGCATGGTTTTAAATCATTGGTGTACTTTTCATTGTCCAACTTAAGTTTCAAAAGTAGTGGTGTTCTGTAATAACATAATCCCCTACCCCCATCCTCCCTTGATAGAAGTACAACACACTAACAAAATGATGCTCATTGAAATTAGGGAGAAATGAATTCAATAAGATTCACATTGGATGATGAATATTCTCAAATTTTTTTCTTTTGTTTAAATTTAATTAGTTTTAATTACACTTTGGCTTGCTTTATCTAACAGTGGTGCTTTGAAGTCAGACTTGAATAGGGAATTTAGAATTATCCTTTCAAGAATATCCCTATGCATAAATCAACCTCAGTGAATTTGGACATTTCCTTTTCTCAGAATAAGAGATGTCCCACTACATTGGAAATTCAATTAAGTCACATATTAAATGCATACTATAGCTAACTGTATCCATCATGGGGTCTGATATTTGTAGAAGTCAAATAGAGAAAGTGATCAAAGAATATTGAACAAAAGTGACATTTTGGGAAGTTTTTTCTGACATTTTACATTTGGCACTTTTTGCGCCAAATTTTCACATAAAGTTTAATTCTGATGAAAATTAGATGTCTTGTGGAAACATGTCTTATCTTGGGACATTGTTCCTAAGACCATCGTTTTCCTTTATTGTAAAGATACCCAATTTAATACTGGCAGCAGCATGACACCCGGAGATGACTTTGGACCAGAATATTAGACAGATAGTGTCTGGCAAATGTTTCCATTGTGTGAGCCTCCACAGTGCTCAGAAAGCTCTCCTTAGCTTTTTGTTTTATGAGCCATTATATGATTTTCCATTTCATGAACACTTATATCTTCTCCAACCTAACTGGATCATCAGTAATTAAGTGATGCCACAATAACATAATTTAATTTTTTCCTTTTGTGTGATCAATTTTTAGCATCTCACTTTTATGTAATAATTTTTTTGCAGGTTAGGAGAGACTATAGCAAAAACATTTATTACAGAGTATTTAGGAAATAAGAAATTAAATGTGGAAGTTTTTTCTTTTTATTAATATAAGTCTCTTTATTAGGCATTATTTCTGTAAAGTGAATTGTTTGCATATGTCTTGATTTTTGTGACATTTTAAATACAAAATTGACAATACATTATAGATCTATAGTTTTCTACTTTTGTTTTTACCAAATACATATAGATTATTTTCCCT
>NW_026000174.1:49457898-49460944 GCF_001458135.2 Marmota marmota marmota | reverse complement strand
GGAGAAAATTTGGGGTGGGAGAGGTGGTGGAATGAGATGGACACTATTACCCTAAGTACATGTATGATTGCATAAATGGTGTGATTCTGCATTGTGTAAAGCCAGAGAAAAGAGAAGTTGTGCTCCATTTGTGTGCAATGAGTTGAAATGCATTCTGATCTCATGTATAACTAATTAGAACAAATTTTTAAAAAGAATATATACATTTTGTTAGTATTGGCTACCCTTTTCCATATTTTATATTGGTGCATTATGGTTGTTGTTAATGGAGTAACTTGTTGTTATATATTTATACATGAACACAGTACAGCAGCATAATTAAGCTAATATATATCTCCAATATTTTCCCTTTCCTTTTTGTTCCTTCCCCTGGTCCCTTTTTTCTACTGTACAGATCTCCTTTCAACTATCCTAAGATCCACCCACCTCCACCTTTCTTTTCCTTTATATTTTCTAGTTAGTACGAGAAAAAACATGACCCCTGACTTTTTGGATTTGTCTTACTCATTTTCCTACAAATGGTGTTAATTTCATTTTGTGATATGTTTAAATAAAACTTTATTTTGTGAGTGTGAGTGTGTGTATCGCATTTTTATCCATCCATCCATTGAAGGACATGTAGGCTGGTTCCACAGATTGGCTGTTGTGAATTGTGCTGCTACAAACACGGGTATGCATGTATCACTGTACTATAATGGCTTTAATTCTTTAAGATACATAATGAGCAGTGGTACAGATGGGCCATATCTGGTTCCATTTCTAGTATTTTGAGCAAACTCCATACTGATTTCCATGGTGGTTCTATGAATTTACAATCCCACCAAGAATGTGAAAGTATTCCTTTACCTCCACATCTTCTCCCAAATTGATTATTGTTTATATTCTTGATGGCTGAGATTCTAACTAGAGTGAGATAAAATCTCTGTGTAGTTTTGATTTGCATTTCCCTAAGTACTAATGATATTGAACATTTTTTTTGTATATTTATTGAACATTTTTATTTCTTCCTTTGAGAAGTGTCTGTTTAGTTACTTTACCCATTATTGTTTGTGTGGGCACACATTAAGTTTTTTGAGTAACTTATATATTCTCTCTATACACATATATATGAGACAGAGATATTTTCTCCCTTTCAGTAAGTTCTCTGTTCACATTTTCACATTCTTATCACTTCCTTTTCAGTGCAGAGGCTTTGTACTTTGATGCTATTCCGTTTATTAATTCTTGACATTATTTCCTGAGTTTTATGGGTCCTATTGAGAAGTTGTTGCCTGTGTCTATATGTAGGTGTGTTGACATTATGTTTTCTTCTAGGAATTTCATAGTTTCTGGTCTAATTCCAAGGTCCCTGACCCTTTTTGAATTGACTTTTTTGCACAGTGAAAGATACAGGTGAATCTCATTCTTCTACATGGAGATAATCAGTTTTCCCAGCGCCACTTGTTTAAAAGACTCTCTCTTCTCCAATGTGTGCTTTTGGCAACTTTGTCAGGGATCAGATGACTGTATCTGTCCCTCTGTGTGTTTTCTCTGTCTTCTACTCGATGCCATTGGCCTAGATGTCTGTTTATATGTAAGCTCTATGGAAGTTTTGTTCTTATAGCTCTGTGGTATAATTTGAATTCAAGTATTGTGATGCTTTCAGCATTGCTTTTTGTGGCTTAGGATTGCTTTGTCTATTCTGGGCCTTTTATTTTTAAAAATAAATTCTCAGATTTTTTTTTTTTCTAATTCTAGAATGTCTTGAGTATTTTGATGGGAATTGCACAGAATGTAATATAATGTAAAATGCTTTGGGGCATTATAACATTAATTCTGTCTACCCATCAACATGGAAGGTTTTTCCATTTTCTTCTGTCTTCTTCAATTTCATTTTTCACTGTTCTGTAGTTTTCATTGTAGATCTATTTCACCTCCTTGGTTTGGTTTATTCTTAGCTATTATTTTTATTTTTGAGGTGATTGTGAATGTGATTTGTTTTCCTCAGCATGTTCATTATTTATATATTATAAAATGTTTCATAAGTTGATTTTGTAACCAACTATTTTGTTGAATTTGTTTATTAACTCTGTGTTTGGTGGAGCTTTCTTGAATTTCTAAGTAAGAGATTATATCATCTATAAACAGTGACATTTTGACTTTTTTCCTTTTCTATTTTTTTGCCTTTTATTTTCTCATCTTCCTAATAACTCTGGCTAGAATTTCTAGTCCTACATTAAACAGGTGTGATGAAAATGGACATCTTGACTTGTTTCATATTTTAAATAAATGCTTTCATTTTTTCCTCATTTACTTTGATGTTGCATTGGGGTTATTTGTATATAGCCTTTATGGTGTTGAGGTAGTTTCATTTTATCCCTAATTTTTTCAGTGTTTTTATCATGAATGGGTGTTGAATTTTGTCAAAGGCTTTCACTATGTATATTGAGATTACTAAGTAATTTTTATCTTTGATTTTATTTATGTGATGCATTATATTTATTGCTTTGCATAGATTAAACCATCCTAGCATTCTTGGGATAAAATCAACTTGGTTGATTTTATGAATGGAAGTACAACAATGGAAATACATTAATCAGTTGTTGAATAAAATTCTTTAATATTTTATTAAGGGTTTTTGAATCTAAGTTCATCTTGGATATTGCTCTATAGTTTTCTTTCCTTGTTGAGTGCTTATCTGGTTTTGATATAAGCATGACACTGACTTCATAGAATGAATTTGTAAGAGTTTCATCCCCTTCTATTTCATAGAGTATAATTTTTTTTTTTTAATTTTTTATTGTGGGTTGTTCAAAACGTTACAAATTTCTTGACATATCATATTTGACACTTTGATTCAAGTGGGTTATGAACTCCCACCTTCACCCCATACACAGATTGCAGAATCACATCAGTTACACATCCATTGATTTACAAATTGCCATCCTAGTGTCTGTTGTGCTCCGCTGCCTTTCCCATCCTCCACCCTCCCCCCTCCCCACCTCTCCCCTCCCCTCCCCTCCTCTCTCTCTACCTCCTCCACTGTATAACCCTGAGGGTCTCCTTC
>NW_026000174.1:49448684-49454589 GCF_001458135.2 Marmota marmota marmota | reverse complement strand
AGCTCAGGTTCTAAGAAGCACCCAGGCGCTGAACCCTAGCAATCTGTCTGCAAGCCGCAGGTGAATTGCAGCCTGAAATTACCTGATCTATGGCTGAATGAGCTGCGGTCAGTCTAAAACAGGGCAGGTGACGTCAGTTTACCATCATGGTGGCTGCTGGCCTCCTCTGTGGTCTGACCGGTGTGGAGAACCGAGATGGACCGCTTCCTTTCCCCCGTCTCGAACCCAGAATTCAGCCCTGAGTAAGGTGCTTACACAGCTGGCAGAAACTGCAGCGCTGTAACCCTGCGTCTCTATCCCAGCGCGCGCTGCAGACTCTAGCCTCGGGGCGATTTGCTGTATAAGCCGTGTTACCCTCCGTGCGACAAACCTCTCGCGTTTGAGTCCCCGTAGCCGATCCTCATGCGATGGAAATCCTTCCTCCAGGTTCCGGAGCACCCCACTATTGCTGGAAATTCCTAACAAGATATCCTTTAGCCTTCCTGACTTGTCATACTCCCACACAGTGAAGCAGCACACGGGGGTAATGCACTCCCCTCGCCGCCATCTTCCCGTCCCTCCATAGAGTATAATTTGAGGAGTATTTGTATTAGTTCTTTGTTAAAGATCTGGTAGATTTCACTGGAGAATCCATCTGGTCCTGAGTTTTTTTTTTTTTGTTTGTTTGTTTGTTTTTTAAGATATTTATTACTGATTCAAGTTCATTGCAAGTTACTAGTCTATTTCAGTGACCACTTGATTCAATTTTGTCAGTTATATAAGTCTAGAAATGTATCAATTTCTTCCGTTTTTCAATTTATTATAATGTAAGTTTTCAAAAGAAGTCCATAATGAGCCTATGAATTACTGTGATGACTATGGTGGTTTGTCCTTTTTCATCTCTAACTTTGTTAATTAATATCTTCTTTATTTTTCTTCTGATTAGTTTGCCTAAGAGCCTATCAATTTTGTTTTTCTTTTCAAAGAAACAACTCTTCATTTTATTGACATTTGTATTTCTTTTAATTCTCAATTTCCTTGAATTCACTTTAATTATATTCTTCCTTCCACTTGTTTTGAAATTGGTTTGTTGTTCTTTTACAGGTTTCTGGAGATGTACCATTATGTTGTATATTTGAGATAATTTTGATTTTTCCTATGTAGGCACTCATAGCTAAATAAATTCCTCTTAGAACCATATTTATAGTGTTCCAGAGGTTCTAGTGTATTATTTTCATTTAATTCAAGAATTTTTAAATTTATCCTATGATTTATTCTATCACCATTCATTATTCAGAAGTGAATTCTTATTCTTCCTCTTCCTCCTCCTCCTCCTTCTTCTTTAATCTTCACATATTTATATAGTTCTTTTCCATAGGGATTTTTTTAGTGTTGTTTTCTGATTTTATATCACTATGATGAGATAAGATGCAAAAAACTATATACATTTTTTTATATTTGCTTAGAGTTGCTTTATGGCCTAAAACTTGGTGTGTTTTGGAGAAAGTTCCATGAATTCCTAAGAAGAAACCATATTTGGCTCATCTGGATGATATATCCTTTATATTTATTCTGATTTCTAATATTTTTCAGGTCCAAAAAGTCTTCACTGAATTTATGTCTGGATGGCTTATCTATTGGGGAAAGAGGGATGTTGAAATCACCTAGTGTTACAGTATTTTAGTCTATCTGAGGCTTTCACTTGGGTATTATCTCTTTTATGTAATGAGGTACACCAATATTTGTGGTATAAACTTTTATATCTTCTAGTTGATTGTTCCCTTTACTATTGTGAAGTGACATTCTGTATGTCTTCTGATTAATTTTGGCTATAAGCTTTCTTTGTTGAGTATAGAGTACTCTTGCTTATTTTGGGACTTCAGTCACATGGTATATTATTTTCTGTCTGTCTGTCTTTGATTTTAAGATTAATGTTTCAAACAGACATAGTTGGGTCTTCTTTTTCAGTCCATTCTTCCAGCTTATGTATTTAATTGGAGAATTGAGACCATTTACCTTAAATTTTATTGTAGACCGATGTTTATGATTCCTGCATTTTAATTTATTTCTAATGATTAATTTGGTCCTACTATCATTTTCTCAATACTCTTCAATTGAGATTTGTTTATTTGTGAGCTCTGGGTTTTGTTTTAGATCTCCTATGGGTGTAGTATGTCATTAAGTATTTTCTGTAATGCCAGTTTTATAGTCATGCTTTCTTTTAGTTCCTGCTTATCTTAGAAGGTTTTTGTATCTCATTCAATTTTGAAGGAGAGCTTCATTGGATATAGCAATTTTGGTGACACTTATTTTCTTTCAGAACTTAGAACAGATCATTTGAAGCCCTCTTGGCTTTTAAAATTATGTTGAAAAATAGGAAGTAATTTTGATTGTTTTGCCTCAAAATGTGATGTTTTTCTCTTGAGGCTTTTAAAACTATCCTTTCTGTATGTTAGACATTTTAGTTATAATGTGTCATGAAAGATTTTTTTTAATCTTGTTTATCAGATTCTGAATGAATCTGGATGCCCATCTTATTCTCAAGGTTTAAAATTTTTTTTCTGTTAGAATTTCCCTAAAGAATTTTTTTTTCCATTAGTTTGCATCTCAAAAGCCTCTTCAATTTAAATTATTCTTAAATTTGTTCTCTTAATGTTGTCTCAGAGTTTTTAGATATTATTGTCATGGTCACCTATTTTTTCTTTAATATTGTCAGAATGTTCAAAGTGAGCCATTTTATCTTTTAGTTCTGAAATTCTGTCTTTAGCTTGCTCTACTTTATTAACTTTCCATTTTACTTCATTTTTTCTAAAGTTTCTGTTGCATTCTTTTTCAATATCTCTACCTTTTTATTGATTTTTTTTCATTCATATCCTGTACTATCTTCCTTAATTAAGTCAATTATTTTTCTGTGTTCTCTTAAAATTCATTGATAAATTTTATAATCATTCTTTTGAATTCTTTATTTTATATTGTATCTACTTCAATATCTTTGGATTCGGGTGCTGGTGAATGATGAACATTTGGAGGCATGTTGTTATCTTTTTTTTTTCCTATCTCTTGTATTCCTGTGTTAAGTTTTATGTATCTGTTGGAAAGCATTTCTCTTTGACTCTTGTGTGTGGGCCTGTACAGGGCACAATCTTTTCTTGCCTAACTGTTCTAGAATTATCTAGATTGAGACTTCCTGATAGGAGTGGTATCCACAGACTTTAGGTTAATTCTTTGTTTTTGCTGTAGGAGTGTATGTCTGTGAGTGGGACCAGAGAACCCACCTTTTCCCACTCCTACTTGTGGCGTGGTCATTAGTTTAGATTTTTCTCTCCTGTATTCTTCGAATTAAATCATATCTAAAGTTTGAGTGTCATGATTTATGTATGAAGCAAGTTGTGCTGTTTTTGGATAGCTTTTACTTCAGCAGAGGAGTCTTTACCTTTGGAGTATTCCTTTAGAACCTCATAGAAACGGTGGAAACAAACAATAATAACAACTAATGCAAACAATAGACAGCTTTACAATAAATTAGTGCCTGCCTACTATAAAATGAACGACAGTAATGACCATAAAAAGGAATGGTAAGATCAGCAATTTCCAACAGCAATAACAATAAAACCATAAACTAGACTTGGCATTAAAGGAAAAGCAGGGCCAGGTGTGGTGATGAACACCTATAGTCCCTGCAGTTCAAGAGGATGAGACAGGAGGATCATGAGTTCAAAGCCAGCCTCAGCAACTTAGTGAGGCCCTAAGAAACTTGGTGAGACTCTGTCTTTAATATATATATATATATTTGGGGGATGTTTCTCAGTGATAAAGTAACCCTGGGTTAAATGCCTGCTACTAAAGAAGAGAAAAAAAAAAGAAAAAGAAAAGAAAAGAGCAGGTGTGAACTATGTCATCCATAGAACTAATAATTGCAGCAACACAAATATTGGCGGGGAAGGATTTATATAAACCAGATAATTCTAAAGGATAGTAAAAATATATTTTATTAAGAGGAAAGAAAATTTGATATGAAGGAAGGATTTTAGAATATTCAAAAATTATCAGAGAGAGGCTGGGGTTGTGGCCCAGTGGTAGAGTGCTTGCCTAGCATGTGCAATGCACTGGGTTCAATCCTCAGCACTACATAAAAATAAATAAATAAATAAATGTCACTGTGTCCAACTATAATTAAAACATAAATATTTTTAAAAAATTATCAGAGAGATTACCAAGGATTGTAAGAATGGATAGATATAAAGAAAGCAGAAACAACAACAACAACAACAAAGTAAAGGGAGAGAGAAAAAGAGAACAAAAGAATATGACTTTAGTCGGGGAAGAAAAGAGAGAAAGAGAAACAAACAAAACCAAAAGTAAACTAAACCAAAATAAACCCCTAATCATAGCCTTCAAATGACCAAAACATAATGATCATTTTTAAAAAAACACTTAAAATGAAGAAAAAAAGAAAATTTATGTATATCTGTCCATGAACCATTCACCACACCCAGAACACCTAAATTAATTCTGTAATTCATTTAATTTAAGAGGAAAAATAATTTTAATGAAAAACAAAGCATTTCCATCAAGGTGGTCAAAACAGATAAGAATGGTTGGTCATTGCCTATGCCCAATTTTCCTTTTTGTCTGTTTCTTCTTGGTCTGGATACTGAGGAAGAGAGAGAGAGAGAAAGGGAGAGAGTGAGCACAATAGCCAGCCAGGACTGGGGGTAATTAAAACCTTCCTTTTTGTTGTTCACCAAGCTGCCAGATGGAGTGGTATAAAATGGAAGCTGGTTGAAATATTTCTTAGCTTTCCATCTCACATTATACTGTAGAATGAAATGGGAAGTACAATCGATTGGAGTTTTGTCTGTAAAGACCAGATTGTTACATTCCTAGGATGGGATTGCTACAGAGTTCTGTGAGGGGAGCTATATTGGCTGAGGCATAGGTCCAATCAGGCCTTGGGAATTTTGTTCGTGGTATCTACTGTGGAGAAATTACGTCAGCACCCTCCGAGGTCTGACAGAAGCCAATTCCTGCTGGAAGTTTGGATACTATGAGCTTCCCAAGAATTCTACTCATGGGGTAGAGGAGCCAATCCCACACACACTATGCTGCCCACAAATATGACCTTCCCAGGTTAGTTCCTGATTATTTACACTAGCATGTTCAGTTTCCTAACCCTCTTCAACTGGTCATGTGAGCCCCAGATTCAAAGGTAAAGCAAGTTGGAATCCACTTTTCTGACTTGAATCTCCCAGGTCCAATGTTCTTTGTGCCTGTTTTACTCCTGTTCTTTTAGGTACACCCTAGCACACACATTAGGCACTGTCCTGGGCCTTGTGGAAGTATTTTCCATGATCTCTCATGCTTCCATAGCAGCAAGCTGTAGCAACACCTCCTCAAGAAGACTCTTGTCTCAGCTTTCCATTTGCAAGTTGAAAAGAGCACTTTTCCAACACCTTTTCACTGTGAAGATTCTGGATCAGTTAAGTTCAGTCTGCTTCTCTGATCTACTACTATTTCCATGCCAAATATCCTCTTTGTGTTTCTCTTTCTGTGTTTTCTCTCCCTGCTGTAGTGAACCAGTGCTGCTATTGCTGTCATTGCCACAACCAGCTTCGCTTCAGTGCACTTTCTTGTTCTTTGTTTAATGCACCAGGATTTCTGAGTCCCTAAGATATTCTTACCTTCCAATAATGAATTTTAATGAAATCTCACTTGTGCCTTCCTTGCTGAGAATTGATATTCCTGCTGCCTGAATATCAAACCATGGAGCAACTGGAAAAGCAATCTTTCTCTAATGTGCCATCTTGAATACCTTAGTTTAAAAGGGTAGCAATAAATGAGTCAGGGTTGTGGAAACTCCCCTTCCCCCCAATTTTTTTTCCTCTTGCTATCTAAGTTTTTTTTTTTTTTTTTTTTTTTTTTTTTT
>NW_026000174.1:49428059-49448659 GCF_001458135.2 Marmota marmota marmota | reverse complement strand
TATATATGAATGATATATATTGTTTTTACTGTTTGATTATTTATAAATAATGAACCTAGGCTGTTTCCCAAGTTTCAACCATTTCATTAACACACACACACATACACACACACATCTACAACAAAAAAATCCAACTATTTGTCCAATTCAGTATAAAGCTGTGTCTGATTTAATCCTTTAAACTTTTCACATAGGGAGGCCTCATTTCACTTGGAGTCACTGCTATGGTTTGAACTTGTTCCACCAAAAGCATGTGTTAGGAACTTAATTACTAATACCATAGTGTTTCAAGGTGGGACCTAATGGGAGATGTTTTAGTCATGAGGACCCCACTATTTAAATGGATTAATGTCAATTATGAAAAGGTTTGAGGGTGCAGGTTCTATCACTTGCTTTTTCTCACCCTCTTATCCTTCACCATGGTATGACACAGCAAGAAGCCTTTACCAGATGCCGATCCTTAGATCTTAAACTTACCAGTCTCAAAATCATGATCCAAATAAATATGTCCTTTATAAATTACCCAGTCTTAGCTATTTGGCTACAACTACTCTAAGACAGCCAGTCATTCCCTTTCTTGCATATAGGCTGTCCCCATGAATGGAGTGAGGGACTTGTATTTTCTTTTATTAGCCTATGATTTAGGATCCTTGCCTCATTTTTCCTCTGATTCTATGTCCAACTGTGTGTTGCTTGTTCAATTGGAATTTGTGGCTGATAAGTTGTCATCTAATCTCTTCTGGCCTGACAGCCCTCCCTAGCATTATCTTCCTAGCTTTTGTGACCATTGAGTAGATATAAGAGTCTGAATGATAGCAAAGTCCTCTGGCCAGCCTCTGGACTCAGAGTCCCCCCACTTCCCAATCACAGAATTTAACCAATGCTGGTCTCAAATCCTGGTCTTTCATTCTTACTGTTTGACCATGTTTAACTACCTGGTATAGTTAACAAAAACTCTTCCAAACCCTCTGAATTTATATTCAGAGAGGAGAAATTAGTAAATGTTGACTACTTTTTCTTCCTACCCTTTTTTATTCAAACTGCCTTAGAAATGAAAAAAGAAAAGGTGGGGTTTTCTTTTCTGTTCCTTCTTTAACTTATATCTTTTGTTCTTTATTCAAGTTAATGCACAAAGATCCTCTCTTTAAGAGTAGGAAGACCTCTATCAGCTAAATCCTTAAAAATGGGTTTTTGATATGCTAATATAAGATGATCTTAGCAAATGATGAGATAAAGTCTTTCACATCTTACTTAAAGGTCAAATATTTTTCTTGAATTGGGTCAACTGGCTTAAGGGCTCTACAATTTATATTTTGTGTATGTCATGGCAGGGGGTTATGGAGGTAGACTGATAAATTGAACTTAGTTTAAATTGAGAATTAAAAGTGAATCAGTTTAATGTTTCATAGCTAAAGGCACATGGAAATATTCACAGCTACTCAAATATCCACTTATTTTTCATATTCTGCTCTCTTACCCAAGAATGTTTCTATTTTTATTTTCCAACTGTGCAATTTTCTCCAGTCCTTTAATCTAAAAATCAAATGTCATCTTTCCTTTGAGATAGTCTTGGTTTCTTTTCCTTGGATTTCCTGATTACATATGTACAACTAGTTTCAATTTATTGAATTGAGGCAATTCCCCTTGTTTAACTTAACATTTTTTTTTAAATGGTCCTTTAAAATCAGAACAGTTTGTCTCTTACTACCTAGAGAGGTTTCTGGCATAGTATAGACATGTGTTAAGTATATGCTGACAGGCTTTGTAAATTCAATTTTCTATGACATTATAATTGGGTTGAAGAAAGAGAGAATTGCCATGTAGAGTGCTAAAAAGAATTTAATTTATCTAATATAAAAGCATAAGAAAGATCACAAGACAAAATTTAATTAATAGTCAAGAGAGTAATACAAACAATAAGCACTTGTAAAGATCGAAGGAGAGAGAGATTGCTGTAGTCCAAGATGATATAGAAAACATAAATGGGATGTTGAGGTAAACTTGAACTTGAAATTCTGGTGATTAATTCATTCTTATCCAATGTCTATTTACTGGTTATATCATATACCATTTTTAATTAAAATTTCTGAGTGTTATTCATTTATTTATTTTTAACTTTTTTTTAGTTGTTGATGGACCTTTATTTTATTCATTTATTTATATGCAGTGCTGATAATCAAACCCAGTGGCTCACACATGCTAGGCAAGCACTCTACCACTGAGCCACAACCCCAGCCCTCTGTGTCTTATTTAAATATAGACTTATAACTAACAACTTAGCTCTGTCATTCTACAAAAATATCTTGAATTGTAGCAGTTTGGTGAAAAAATTTGTATTTACTATAATTATAGGCTTATGAGTTTGATGATTCTACGTATTAAATATTTTTTTCACAGTTTTCTGCCTCAATTCATCTGAGTTTCCACCACAATATCTATCCTGTGAAACTGTTGTCTTTACTATTGTTTCAATTTTACTACCATGTTTTATTTATTTACTTATTTTTAAATTGATTTTATTTTTTTAATACACAGCAGTGGAATGCATTACAATTCTTATTACACATATGTAGCACAATTTTTCATATCTTTGCATATTGTTATGCTCAAATTCGGGACCCCCAAAACACCACCGGAGACCAAGATCGATATAAGCAGCAAAGAGGTGTTTATTGTGAGCTAGCTCTGTCCTCCTCACACACAGCAACTGGTGACGCTGAGAGACCCCCAGCCCAGGGTTTGCAGCAGTTTTATACATTCTTTGGGGAAGGCAGGGACTTCACATACATCATAGCACCTCTTGACAAATCATTACACACCCCGGGAAAATCATAAAACAAGGGTTAGGGTTAGGGTTAACATGATTAGTACATTCTCTCTCGTATCTGCAAACCCTCTTGAATTAACTGATTCTCATCATATCAACCCCATCCATTTTCTTTTTTTAAGAACAAAGCACAAAAATATTGCCTGTTTGTGCTTTCTCAGATTCCTCTCCTGCCACTCTTATTAGAAGCTTCTTTACTCAGATTTTAACCCATACTAGCAAACCAAACTAATAGTGTCCTTAAAGCTAAATCACTGGTCAGTTCATATCCCTTTTCCTACTTGACTTCCATAGCATTTAACATAAGTGATTACTCCCTTCATGAAGTACTTTTCACCAGGCTTCTAAGACAATGCATCCCCCAGATTCCTCCTTAATCAATTATTCTTGTCAAAAAATTTGATGGTCATCACTATCTCCCAAACCTCTAAGAGGCACCATATTTCAACTATTTTTTTTAATCAAAAGTCATTCGTTTAGCAATTTCATCTAGTTTCCTAGTCTTATATGTCAGAAACACACTGACAAAACCAGCTTTATCTTTCAGGCTCTGACTCATTCCTTGAACTCCAGATTTATATATCCAGCTGCCTACACAACTGTCCACCTTGATATATAAGGTGCATCTTACCCCTAACATGTTCAAAACTAAGCACACAAAATCTTTCTCTATTCCCATTAAAATGTTTCTTCTCCTAAGTTCTATCTTAATATATGGCAAACTTTGCTTATACCTGCTCAGACTAAATATCTGGGACTTGCTACTTTTTCTCACATACTGTACATTTTTGTGAATCAATAAGTTCTTTAAGTTTTAACTTTGAAATGTACTTAGACTTTCAAACTCTTTTTGGAATCTCATCACTATTATGCTGGGTCATGTCTCTTAAATTTCTCATATTAATTTTTTAAAATTATTGCAGCATCCGGAGTGAATCCTTCAAAGTATGTCAAATAACATTCTTCTACTCAAATCACTTTATTGCCTCTGTATCTAATTCATAGTAAACTTTAGTAAATGGTCTAGGAGTTTCTAAAAAATCTGCCTTCTGCATAATTACATGATTCATGACCCTACTATTCTGTATATTGCCAAGTCTATTTCAAAATGGTCTATGCTTTATCTTTTTTTCTCAAGAATTTTTCATTTGCTCTTTCTAATATTTGGGAAAATTATTCCTTTAAGTGTCTCCAGGGTTTATTTTACCAACTTCTTCATATAATTTTGCAGGTCACCTGGTTTTATGTATAACTTTACAGCAACCGTTTCTCATTCTGGATCTTAATATACATTTTTCAGTTTTTTAAACTTAAATTATTTATAATTACCTAGCATGTTATCAGTGCTATTGATTTACTTCTTTATCATATGCTTCTCTTTAACATAGAGGTTCTAGACATGTGATAATTTTTGTCTATTTTGTTTGCTTATGTATGCCCATTATCTTGGAAGTTGAATAAGTATGTCTGGGGCGCAATGAATGAATAAACACAAATATATTAGGAAACAGTCTTAAATGTTTTCTAGCCATATAAAGAAAACGAAAAACAAAAAAAATATGTTTTCAGTGGTTTTCTTCATATTTTTACATAAAATATCTGTATATGCTAAATATTTAAATCATTTACATCCTTTATTAACACAATGTAAACCTACTTATTCCCATACTTGTTCCACCAAATACTTATTGTAGGTTAGGAAATTAGACATTCTTTTTCTAGTTTTGGTCAGAAATCAAGGTGTTATTAATAGATTGAAAATATTTATTAATTCTTGCCTCTGTCATTTATGAACAATTTGGTTATTGCTATAGTTAAGATCTTTTACTTATAATTTAGGGATGACAATTAAAATACCCACTTCACAGTGTTGTTGTGAAAATTATATAAGTTAATTCATTTATTTACATGTCTCTTTTCCCCTCCCACAATACATGATAGCTGTACACACACACACATAAACGCACACACACACATACACACACACACACTCATTTCTTGTAAATGACAAAGTGTAAACAAGCTACAGTGGTAAGAGCTTTAGAATCCGAAAAATTTAGGTATTGCTATCGGGACTGTTAGAAACCAAACTGTTAGTTACAAGTTACTAACCTCCTTGTACTCCCCTCACATTTCTTATCTACCAAGGGGATATCAAATTGATCACCTCAAAGATTAATTATAGATAAAGAGATTACCACTATGAGGGCTCATATTAGACAATCAGTAATATTATTTTATTTCTCTCTTTCTCCACTTTAAAATTAATCTTATCTCTGCTTCACCCTTAAGCACCATGTTTTGGAAGCCTCTGGCTGAGATTATGCAATGTAGTAGAAGAAATCTTTAGAGTCTTAGATGTATTTCTGTATAGTATTTTTGCCTATTTAACAACATTTTTTCTTTAAGAATAATCATAATGGCAAGATATGGAAGACTGTCTAATCAATCAAGAATTATGATTTTTCCCTCATATTGGATAGCTTCTCAATGACTGCCATTGAATCAGCAATGTAGCCGAAGTGAATAAGGAATATTAGACCCTACCTTAGGGACAGTTATACAGCAATTTGTTAAAGAGACACAGCAGATTTCAGAGTAAATATTCAAATCACAAAATAGAACATGTGAAACTGCACATTATATTTCACTGAGAAATGACATAAAACAAGGTGCCAGAACAGAAAGGGTATGGGCTATGTAGTCAAATGTAGCAGGCTTGGGTGCTTACATTCCTATATGACTCTAGTTGAGACTGTTAACCTTTTTCTTCATAATCTAAATGTATGATATCCAAATTGTGATACTTTTCAAGATTCTTGTAGAGATGAAATAAATTAATTGCTCAAAACGATTGGTAAATACTAATGAGTTACAAAGATATTAGTTAAAACATTATGAGTACATAAAGTTGGTCATATTGTGTGTGTATTTGACCTAATCATGAATAATTCAAAATTATTGGAGAACAGCTTCTGTTGAATTATTGCCTGCATTTTGAAAAGTAATGTTTGACCACCAATTATATATTCTTATTCTTTATGTGAAATGCTTGATTTTTTTAACCGTAGTATTACCATCTCATAGACATAATTAATTCATTAGAACTACAATTATTGCTTCTACCATTACACCATAATTTGTAAACTGCAGAGATTTATTATTTTTTATTAAGGCGAAGAGGAGGTAAAGGGCATAATTAGAACATAATTTTGCTTATGGAACAGCTCTTTACCTCATTTCTACTTTGTGTTTGACACTGAGTCTAATACTGACATTTTAATTATGTTTTATAATTTATGTACATATTTTCAGTGATCAATTTTGGCTTCAAAAATGGTACCTTCCTTGCTCATGTTCTTCTATGTATAAGTCTTGTACACATTCTGAAATCATACAGCCTTCTACCACTCAATAGAGCTTTCCTATTTTCGAGGAAATGTTTCCACTGATGGGATAATTCAATATCTAATTGGTTGATATCAAATAAAAACATATGATAAATTGGACCAATAAAAGCTGTGTTAGCTTTTTGAAACCATAATACAAATCCTGAGGCCAACTTCTTATGAAGAAGGAGGATTATTGAGCTTGCAGTTTTGGAAGATCAAAGGTGGTATCTATTGGCTGGGTTCTGGAGAGAGTGCTCTCAGTTGCATGGCCTGGTGGCAGCTGGTAATGGCAAGAGGAAGAGATTATATCTGGAAACTGGAAGCCAGAGAGCTGACCTGGGCCAGGCACAGGCTTTTATAACAACCCTCTCACAGTAACTACCAGCAGATTGCACAAGAGAACTACCTTTAATCAGTTCCAAGGGCCCTGGTGATCTCAGCAATTCCCACTAGGCACTGCCTGCTAAGAATTCTATCAGCTCCCACATCAATCACACTGACCACCAAGTTCCCAGTGCATGAATCCTTGGGGGACAAACTGCCACCAAATATAAATGATTTTTGCTGTTTATGTTTTGTTGTTTTTTTTTTAATTTTTGTTTTGTTTGGGTAAATCTGGTATAGTCTAGATTTTGCTAATCTTAATAAAATTTATATGTACTTAAATATATTTTTAAAAATCCATGCAGTAGTTTCAAGCTATTACCATGGCAACTATTTGCATCGGAGTACTATTTTTTTTCCCCATGAGCTATTTCTGTATCATTAAATCCTTGATAATACTTCATTATTTGGTTTCTGTTAAGCCCATATGAATTTTACTGTCTAATTTACTTAACAAATTATGTATGACAAAAGACAAAACTTATAGAACAATAAACAACACTATTAATTACCTCATGAAGCAGGAAACCACTATATTTGTCAGTGGTATTGTGTTTTCAATATCACACCACCAAATAATTAAGTATGAAGATCGTCTAGTATTGGGACATGTATCCTTTTTCAAATGTATTCATGATGGTGAAGCAAAAAAAAAAAAAAACAGAAACTGGGACTAGCGAAATTGCAAAGTTCCATTTATTGGAGAGGCTTTTATTCTATTAAAACAAAGCAGAGAGAATTAAAAAAAATATATTGTCTAACAGCATGTAAAAGAAAAAGATGTTGCTGTGGCAACCACCTGCCATTTGTTATACTTTCTTTATTAGGCTAACGGAAGGTGATTACACAGAGAAGTAAATACCCTTTTTGATTTAAGACAATCATTTGATTGGAATACATATTTCTATTTTCTCCTTGAGTGCTTATGAAGTATTATTTTTATTGGAATACTACCTCTCTGCTTTAGGGATTTATGAGGATTAGAAGGAGATGTGAGGATTCCACAGACCTGAAATAATTATGGTTGATTTTCATTTTTGTCCCTAGTTGGGAAGAAAAGAAAGGTATAACAAGAAGCTGGCAGGAAGGAACAATGAATGGAGTTTTCTTCCATGGGCTCCAGGGCCTCATATGCTCAAGGCTCCGCGGCTTAAGTGAGGCATCATCAATGCATATACTTGATCACTGTCACATTCCAGTCCAATGACGTATTAGATGCACGGCTGAACTTTATGGCTTAGATGCTGAACAGTATGCAATTTGTCCTTAACATTTTGTCCATATGTTCCTTTGCCACTTCTACCTGCTGGTCATTCTAAGGCTGATTCAGTAAATAGAATTGGGCACTCATAATGTCTCTATTCTTTGTCTCAATTCCCAGGTTGCTTCTCCCTGCTTCTCATATATAGTTATTGCACTGATAGCTTTGTTAAATAAATAATATGGATTTTCATAAGCCTATAGTTCTAATTTATTCTGGATGTGGTTTTAAATTCATAAGCCTCGTGTAGTAAAATATAAAGGTTGCAGGAGACTGTCTAATTTCTATGTTTTGGAATAAAATATTCAACTTACTGCTGTTTCAACTAATACTTAAATTCATTCATCTTTGCAAATCTGCTTTTCTTAGGTTCTTGAATAGAAATAGCTTTCCTAGGTAAATAAGTTTATTAATATTAATTTGAACATGCAAATATCTGTTCCCCATATATTTGATTCATTCTATACTATTAGCAGTAGTTGGGAAAAAATTAAAACTGAAGGCTTTCTTATTTTAAGTAAAATTAAATTGTTGAAACAGTTTTGAGGTTATCAATTTTTATAAACTAATGGACAGATAAAGCCTTTTTACCTCTGAGGTGGTGATGATGACATCTCCCATAATATATAAATATTAAATATTCTTGTGTGAGCATGAATTTCCCCTTAAAGCAAAACTATTTTTCTTTCTGATGCTGTTTGTGATAGTGTGTCATTTAGAAAGCAGTGACTTTTCAGGGAGTTGCTAAAACATGTTCAGTTTATAGTAAGCTAGTTGCTGAAGTTATCTTTGTCTCAGTCCAGTGGCTAATAAAATTACAGTGTTAAGCAGTATTGAAGAAAATAGCTCCAAAAATACAACTTTTAAATGGGACTTTTCCACTGCCTCTAACTTTATGCCTGACTGGAGATCATCAAAGCTCATCTTGTATTTATTGAGCTTTCTTTTTTTGCCTTGGTCTGCCTTCAAGGGATCCCTAATTCCTAAGTACCAAATATGCATACCCAACCTGAAGTTCATATTATTACTGACTACTGTTTTCTTCAAATCATTATGACCTTCAAACACTTGCCAAAATTCCTTTGCTACAAGAATGATTACTCCATGCAAGTGTCTGGACTTCATGGCTGAAGTTATTTTCTGTACATCACATTTCTTTTTGCCTAAACTTTATGAATTTCAAGGTTGTTTATTTTTGCAGTATTAGGAACCCATTGGAGACTAGCAAAGCATTTCTTGTGAGTTTATGTGTATTTGTGAATTCAAAAAAATAATTATAACATTTAAAATTTTAATTTGTAGTAAACAGAAAGAAAATAAGCCTATAAAAGTTGTACTTCTTAATTGTCTTTCTATCCTATCTTGACCTGTAGATGCCAACAATCAATGTTCTATTATCTAAACAAATTTATTGATGGAAGGAGATTTGGGATAGGTGGACAAATATCAGGATGTGAACAAGATTTAAATATATTGATATGAATCAAAGTTCAAAAAGTAGTTCTATCTTTTTTTTTATTTCATCAGCCCCTAGCTATATACTAGATGACAGCATGTATTTTTCTTGAGAAAGTAATGACATTTGTTATATAGTTAATGATCTCAAGTGAATAAAAATAATAGTATACTATTCAGTTACTCAGTATAAGGATCCAAAGATGGTAACAATAGAAGTGATGTGCTTATATTAAAAAGAGAGAAATCAAGCTATTTTAACCAAGTTTAAATCAGAGGATGATATATGCCACATTTTTTTAATCCATTCATATATTGAAGGGCATCTAGGTTGGTTCTATAGTTTAGCTATTGTGAGTTGTGCTTCTATAATATATAGCTGTGTCTCTGTAGTATGCTGTTTTTAAGTCCTTTGGGTATAGACCAAGGAGAGGGATAGGTGGGTCAAATGGTGGTTCCATTCCCAATTTTCCAAGAAATCTCCATACTGCTTTCCATATTGACTGCACCACTTTGCAGTCCTATCAGCAGAGTATGAGTGTACCTTTTTCCCCACATAGTTGCCAACACTTATTGTTGTTTGTCTTCATAATAGCTGCCATTCTGACTACAGTGAGATGAAATCTTAGAATGGTTTTGATCTGCATTTCTCTAATTGCTAGAAATGATGAAGTTTTTTCATATATTTTGTTGATTGATTGTATATCATCATCTGAGAAGTGTCTTTTCAGGTCCTTGGCCCATTTATTGATTGGGTTATTTGTTTTTTTTTTTTTTTGGTGTTTAAGTTTTTGAGTTCTTTATATACTCTAGATATTAGTTTGTTCTATCTGTGTGAGAGGTATAAACAATGAAATATTGCTCAGTAATAAAAGAGAATAAAATAATGGAATTTGCAGGTAAATGGATAGAGTAGAGGAGATAATGCTAAATGAAGTTAGCCAATCCCCAAACACCAAAGGGTGAATGTTTTCTTTGGTATAAGGAGGTTTATTCATAGTGGGAGCATGGGAGGAATAGATGAACTCTAGATAGGGAATGGGTTTGGAGGGGAACAGAGGCCCAGCATGGGGTTAGAAATGATGGTGGAACGTGATTATCAATATTACCCAAAGTGCAAGTATGAAGACACAGATTGGTGTGAATATAGAATCAGAAATATGAAAAATTGTACGCTATATGTGTAATAAGAATTATAATGCATTCTGCTGTCATATATAAATAAAAAATAAATAAATAAAAGAAAAAAAGAACTGGAAAAAAATAAACCAGAGAATGAGGGAGCTCTGAAGTCAATCAAACTTACAGACTTATGTAACTTGTAATACATTTGAACTATGATTGTACACATGTTATTTATCTCTGAATCTAGGTTTTCTCATTTGAATTATGGGAATAGTAATAATAACATTGTCATAATTCTATTGGTGGAAGTAATGGTTACATGCATAGCAGCACTATAAATACCTAATATAAATTTTTAAAAATAGCAGTACCTGCATGTCTACCTCAAGTCAGCTCCATCACGAACACCACCATGATGACCTCGTCATTGTAAGTTTAAATTGCATGAGCTTTGTCATTTTGAGTACAAAAAATTATATTTAAATGTTGGTATAGGACCACTGTTAAGTGTGATGATATTAAAGTTAGATTGTTTGCTTTTAAACCATCTTCTGCCATAGCTGTATAAATTTATTGTTCTTAATGTTCCAAACCTTCTCTGTCTTTGTTATGAAGTATATTTATTCCCAGACCCATTTTATAAAATTACAGTGGAAATTTATAGACAAATCCAGTTCCTGACACAGTTCATGACCACTACCATTGCCCTTATTTCATAAAATGGTGCTTGCAGTCTTTCTCCTTCTTGCATCCTCTTATTTAAGTTATTACCTTTCATATTTGGGACAGTCCTTAGGGTAATAGCTGCTAATTAGGGTGCTTCTGAGAAGAAAGAAGAAAATGAGGAATTATTTATTAAATTTTGTATTCTCTCATAGAATTAAGCAACATTATGAAACTATAAATGAAATATAATATACTACCTCTTTTTGGAGTGTGTAGTGTCATGAGTTTTGCCAAAAATGCATATCCTTGAATTTACAGGCTGTAAGTGTTTCAGATTGACTTTCGATGTTAATGCTAAAACAATAGTTTTGAGAGAAAAAAAAGTAATTAAAATTCAAAATTTTAAAGTATTAGGATTTATGTTCCCAAATCCTGAAGGATTTAGAACATTATATTTAGACTGCATTTTTACATTATCTATACTTGTTAGTACAGTAAGAATACAACATGAACAATTTTTTTTATAAAAAAGTGCTTGAATTATCTGTGATTATTTTTTATATTTGTTCTTTTTAGTTAAACATGACAGTAAGTATATTTTGACATATTTATACAAACATGGAACACATCTTATTCTAATTAGATTCACAGCCCATGGTTGTGCATGATGTGGGGATTCACTGTGGTGTATTTCTATATGTACCTAGCAAAATTGTGTCAGATTCATTCCACTATCTTTCCTATTCCTGTCTCAACTCCCCGCCCTTCATTCCCCTTTGTCTAATCTACTAAACTGCTATTCTGCCCTCAGCCTACTTGTTGTGTGTTAGCATCTGCATATCAGAGAGACCTATCTACCTTTATTTTATTTTAAGCATTGACTTATTTTGCTTAGCATAGTAGTCTCCAGATCCATATATTTTCTGGCAAATGACATAATGTCCTACTTTTAATGGCTGAGTAATATTCAAGTGTGTGTGATTTTTTCTTTATCTATTTATCTGTTGAAGGGCACCTAAGTTGGTTCCATAGCTTAGGTGTTCTGAATTGAGAAGCTATAAAGTTTGATGTGGCTGCATTGCTGAAGTATGCTGGTTTTAAGTCCTTTGGGTATATATGGAGGAATGGGATAACTGGATCAAATGGTGATTCCATTCCAAGTTTTCTAAGGAATGTCCATACTACTTCCCAGAGTGGTTGCACTAATTTGCAATCTTACCAGCAGTGTATGAATGTACCCTTTTCCCTCACATCCTTGCCAACATTTATTATTACTTTTATTCTTAATAAATGCCATTCTGACTAGAATGAGATGAAATCTCAGTGTAATTTTAATTTGCATTTCTGTAATTGCTAGAGATTTCCAACTTTTTTTCATATTTTTATTGACAATTTTTATTTCTTCTGTGATATGTCTGTTCTGTTCCTGCCCATTTTTGGTGTTAAGTTTTAATACAGTTTTCTCATACTAGACAAAGATGCCATAAACATACATTATACATTGGAGTAAAGGTAGCCTTTTCCACAAATGGTTCTGGAAAAACTGGAAATCCATATGCAGTAGAATGAAATTTAACCCTTATTTCTTACCCAGCACAAAAGTCCACTCAAAGTGGATCAAAGACATAGGCATTAGATCAGATACCCTGAACCTAGTAGAAGAAAATGTAGTCTCAAGACTCCATTATGTCAGTTTAGAAATTGAATTTCTCAACACCACTCCTAAAATGCAAGAAGTAAAATCAAGAATCCATAAATGGGATGGTATCAAACTAAAAAGTTTCTTCCCAGCAAATGAAACAATCAAGAACATGAAGAGAGAGCCTACTGAATGGGAGAAAATCTTTGCCACCTGTACCTCAAATAGAGCATTAATTTCCAGGATATTCATATCTTTAATAACATATATCTAAGACTACCTGACCCATTTTTTTCATGAATTAAGGAGATTCAAGGATAAGTAATGTAAGAAAAAGTGGATCATGTGCCCTATTTTTCAACTAAGGCAGGATAAGAAGTGGAGAGTGATGGTACAAATTCCAAATGAATTTGGAGTTTAAAATAGAGAACCTGGGAGAAACAGCAAAGTGGCTGGTCCCACAGAATACCCACATGCACAGCTGGATTTAAGAGCAAAAGGACAGAGATGGACAATCTAGACACCCAAGCATCATATCCACTGGAGTATTGAATGATGGTACCTGGAAGTTCAGTGGAAGCACTGAGCACCTAGGAGTAATCCAGGTTTAAGGAGCCTGAGGTCAAAGATTATTAAAACCTAATAATTAAATACCAGATTAAATCTAGATTGCCACAATTATTGATGTAGATAGACAGAATTTTGATTAAAAGACATGACTCATTTCAGAATACACCAGTCTGAGTAGATGGTAGTGACTGAGAATGACATCTGTCTCTCCCCTACATCTCTACCTGGTTCATTATTAATAGAAATGGATCTTTAAATTAAGACAAAGTAAAAAAAAAAAAAAAAAACATTTCTCTCAACCTTGGAAAATTTTCTTACATCCCAAAATTTTGGAAGTAAGGTGACATTAGAAAATATACACATCCCAACAACAAAAAACAAAGAACACACACCAAAAGGCAAGCACAATTCTTCATTCTTTTGATTACATGGTACTTTATTTTGTGCCCATCATCCAGTTATTGATAGGTTGATAACATATCTAAAATTGCTTTCCCTTGGTTTGTTTTTGCTGATTGTATTTCATGTACTCATCGCATGACAAGCTTTAATTTTCTGACCACTATTAACCCTGGGTTTCTTTCCCTGTTTCTAGTCTTTTTTTTTTTTTTTTCAATTCACATAGTTTTCTGTCTATTAAACCAGAAATGTTGATGAAAGAGTTTTAAACATAGGCAACAATCATTTTTCCAGAATGTCTCCCCTGAATATCAGTGTTTAGGAAGCACTTTGATTTAAATGTGAATTACAACAGAAATGAAACCTTCAGAATATTAAAACCTTAAGAGAGATGCATATTAAAAGACAAAAATACTAATAAAAGATAATAGTCACTTTATTTATTCAAATGAATAAAGCAGACATATTCCAACCACTCAGAAATTAACTTAATAATAGTGTTTTTATTACATAGCAAAGATATTAATTCGGTTTCATGACTTACAAAATGGGAAATAAAATAAGCTCCTGTCTCTTAGTACTGGGAGTTTTTAATTTTCCTTTTGAACATGTGTACATATTTTTTTCCTGGAAATGCTTCTACCCTCTCTTTTACTCACTTTAAAGACTCTGTTTCTGTTTTTATATTGAGTTTCACTTTTTTAAATATTTGATTGTTGTGAATCCTTTGTTAGATTCATCTAAGTCAATTATTTTCCGCCAAGTGTCAATATTATATCTACTGAAGGAAAAATGACTTTAGCCCTAGAATTTATTTCTTTCAAATGAAAAATATGGACATTTGAGACTGCAAGGATTAGTGAAATTTGCTACTCCTTTTCTCTCATAGAGGGCTTACTATAATAAGTATCTCTTCCCTACACTTCCATACCCCTCTCATCTTCCCTGCAGTGGAGAAATAACAAGGGGGTTGTGGTTATGGCTCAGTGGTAGAGTGCTTACCTAGAGTGTGTGAGGCATTGGGTTCGATCCTCAGTACTACATAGAAATAAATAAAATAAAGATATTATATCCATCTACAGCCAGAAATAACAAGTAGGGAAACAGAAACCTCACCATTTCTGTAAAAAGCAGCAAGCTTATTAGAAAATATTTTTTTTTAATTTATGCTGTGAAGAAGAATTATTTGGCAGTGAGTGAGTGAGTGGTTTATCTCCACAATAATTTGATGGAATTAAAAGAAGGAATAAATGATTCAATAACTGTAGATGGAAACTTCAATACCCCTTTTTCAGTTATTGATAGAAAAACCAGACAGATATTCACTAAGGATATAGAAGACTTGTACAATGCTATAAACCAAATGAACCTAACATAAATAGAATATTCCATCTACAACAGCAAAATAGACATTTTTTCAAGCATGCATGAAATAGAATAAACAATATTCTATGAATAAAGCAAATCCCTATAATTTAAAAACAATTGAAATCAAATAAAGCATGTTCTCTAAAAATCAATGAAACTAATTAACCAAAGAAGAAAAATATGGAAATCCCCAAGTATGAAGAAATTAAACAACACATTTATTAGTAACTCATGAATCAGGAGGAAAACATCTCAAGGGTAATTAGAAATTATTTTCAACCGACTGTAAACAAAAGCAACATCTAAATTCATGGCATGCAAAATCAGTGATAAGTAGAATGTTTATAGTTTAAAAGAAATAATTTGAAAAGCAGATCTACAGTTAATGATTTTAGTATTCATCTTATAAAACAAGGAAACAGAAAAACAAATCAAATCCAAAACAATTAGAAGGAAAGAAAAAAATCACAAAATCAATAGAAAATAGAGAAAAATCAATGAAATAAAAGTTTGGTTCTTCAAAACAAAATCATCAAGTTGACAAACTGCATAATTTTAATTAAAAATAAGGTGAAAATTAAAACAAATGCATTTATAGTAAAACAAAATTATAGTAGCATAAAAAGAAACAAATAATGGGGATTGATCATTGAAATAAGCCTGACATTTAGACCTTAAAATCTATAAAATACTGAGGATAGCAATTAAATAAGACAAATGAAAATACCACAGTCATAAATAAGTTTCAAGATCTTACTGTGCAAAATTTCTTTGATTTCGACAATATGGACCACCATATGTCAAGGTTTATTACAAAGATGTGTTAAAATGTTGCAGTAATGGAATGAATTAAAAAGACTTAAGTGAAATAGAATTCAGATAGAATTCCACATGTACATGGTCACCTGATTTATGATAAATATACCTTTGAGATTAATTAAAAAAAAAACAACAACTAATTACGGTTCAAATTAGATATCCACAAAGAAAAAAAAAAGAATTGGTTCCTGCCATACAAGCATATAAACATAAATTTAAGAATTATTATAGACATAAATGACAAATAAAATTATACAAAAACATAGGAATATAGCTTCATGATATTGGATGAAGTAAAATATTTACAAACTGCTCACAAAAATAGAATGAAGAAAAGATTATTATTTAGACTTTAAGAATATATATCTTTCAAGAGAATATTAGATACTTCAGCTGGTATTTGGACACCAAGGGAGCTGTTCTGTTGGGCAGCGAGCCAAAAGGAAAGATGTTTTGAGCATGTTCACCCAAGCTCTTTCTCATATTAGAAATAGTTTCCAAAGGAACAGAATCTTGAGGATGGGTCTCTGCATACACTATATCATTCCAGTCTCCCTGGAGTTCTCGGGGGCTGTCATTAAAAAGCTTTTTGATGAATTTTAGTTGTGGAGGATCCTTTGACACCTCCTGAACTGAAGAGTAGCACAAAGAATAAGCCCGGTTGTGGTGGTCATAGCTTTGGGTTTACATCTATTTTGTTCACTAGGGGTGTCTATGTTATGCATTCCTTTCAGAGTGAACTTGGAGGATGGAGACTAATGATTGGACTTTTTCTATACAAGAAAGTTTAGTACATTGGACTAGTCACTCTTCTGGAAGCATTGTTGGTTGCTGAAATTAATACTGGCATTGCTCAGTAGGGAAAGGATTGTTTGTAAGAATTGTTCGCCAGCCTCCAGAGAATAAATAAGTAAATTAAAGGAACAATGAAACTAAAAGGCCAGAATATACACATGTGCCTAATTCCCAGTATAAAATGAGGGAATCTGTATGGAGAGGTATACACTGTGAACTGTAAAACCTAACCTAGTGAAGATATATTTGAAGATATATTATTTCTGCTTGGAAATATATCTAATATATATGACTAGAATGAAAAAAAATAGTATGTATCTTTTAAAAGGCAACATTGTGAGCACAAAAAAAGTAAGCCAGAGAAGGAAAGATTTATTTCTTTTACATATATTCAACAAGGGACTTCCTTAAAAAATAGATAAGAATTCTAAGAAGGCAATAAGAAACAGACATAAAATCTAATATAAATTGTGCCAAAACTTGAGCAGACATGGAAAAGTTACTTAATAACCATATGAGAAATCATTGAACATATTTATTCATTTATTATTGGAGATATAAATTAAAACTGTAATAAGATAGCATAGTAGGCCCTCCATATTGTGGGTTCTAGACTCTAGCATTCAACAAAATACAGATAAAAAAACATTTGAATAGAAATTTGTATCTGAATATACAGACATTTTTTCTTCTCATGATTCCTTAAACAATGCAACTAGTTGCCTAGTATTTACATTATTTTAGATATATTTAGTAATCTTGAGATGATTTAAATGATCTTATCCTTTAAAAATGTCTGTATCATATGCAAATACCACACCATGAGGAGATTATAAGGAATTTGAACTTCTAGTGAAATTTAGTATCCTTTCTGAGGTGGAAGGTGGGTCCAAAATCCCATTCCCCTGGGATACTGGGGGGAACATTCTGCTACATACCCACCCATTTGCCATGACTAAAACTTAAAAATTGAGAATATCCATTACTGGGGTGGGGGTTGTGGCTCAGAGAGTACTTGCCTACCATCTGTGAGGAACTGGGTTTGATCCTCAGCACCACATAAAAATAAAATAAAGATATGTGTCTGCCTATAACTAAAAAATAAATATTAAAAAAGAATACCCAGTACTAGTATAGATGTGCAGTGAATCCATGCATTTTTGAAGTTAATGTGAATGACTATCATTGTTTTGGAGACCTGCCCATACTTCCTCCAGTTAAGCATATGCTTATTTCATGAATAAAAAAAAAAATCTTGTTTATATTTAAACATAATTGACAAACAAAATAGAGAAAGAGTAGTTTCACTGATGATAATTAAGTAACAGGAATAATGTTGCTATGTTCTGAATGGGTCCCCTCCAACATTTAAGTTGAAACTTAGCTCTCATTTTGGTGGTATTAAGAGATGGAGCCATGATGTGACTAAGTGATTAAGCCATGATGGCTTTTCCCTTCTTAAAACTTTTATCATGCTTATAAAAGTGGTTGAAAGATCAACTTTGCCCTCATCCACCAATTATGATCACCAGTGTTTGTTTCTTCTGCTATTTGAATACATGTAAACAGAGTGTTATATTTTAAACAAAGAGCGAGTCCTTACTGGAGACTAAACCTGTTGGCCCCTGATAAAGAGCTTCTCAGATTTTAGAACTGTGAACAATACTTTTCTGTTGTTTACAAATTATCAAGTCTAAGGTATTTTCATATAGCAGCCCACCCAAATGGACTAAGATAAACCCTAATGTTTAATACTATTAAAATATATACATAAGTATTAGTATGTTTTTATAAAATAATAATACAGATGTTCCTTAATGGTAGATATGGTTGTATACCATTTAAGTTATTGTAATTAAAACATCCTTTGCTGAAAATGCATTAAATATGCCTGTTTCACCAAATATCACAGGTTAGCAGCACAGTGCACTGTAAGATATCAGTTGTTCACTCTCTTCATTGCATGACTGACTCGGACCTGCAGCTTGATGTCGTGGGTCAGCATCATGAGAAAGTATCACACCAAATATTCCTAGCCCAGGAAAAGATCCCAGTTTAAAATATAAAGTATTGATTCTACTAAACATACATCTCATTTTCATCATGGTGAAGTTAAAAAAATTGTGTCAGACAATCGTACATAAAATGCAAAAATGAACAAATTCCTGGTACATATAAGAATATAAGAGGAATCTCAGAATCTAATGAGCCAAGAATGAAAGACACAAAGAGATCCTAGCAAGATGATACTGTTACATGAGGTTCAAGGAAAGCAAAATTGATGTCTCAAGTCAAATCTGTGACTGAATTTGAGGAAAAATTAGTACAGAGGGGCTAGGTAAAATTTTTAGTGATTGAGAAAATCTAACTTAGAATTATCTGGATAATTGCAAAATTATTACAAAAATGGCTGAGCTGTACTCTTAGAATTCATGCAATTTAATTCTTGAAAGGAGCTCTCAGATAATGCATTAAAGTATTTTATGTTCTCCATGTAAAAATATAATAATTTTTGCCAACTAAAGGACTCTATACATACATACACACAATATATATTTAAATATATATTTTGTGCGTGTGAGTGGATATGCTTTATATGCTACTATATGTTCTTAAAGAATAAACAAATATACCTATTGGTGATATATTTTGGCAAAGAGATTCTGGGGGTGGGTAGAGGGATCAATGTATTTATCTTTTATTTTACATTTTTTACTTTAATGTACTTTTGAAAATAAATTGAATGTTCTTCTGATATTTAATTTGAAAAATTACAACCCCCTAAATTGAGGACAGTTACAAAACATTTCATCTATTTATTTTAATCATCTAATAAAAGTTATAAAATGTTTCTATTTAAAATTAATTTTATGATTGTTATCAAAAGAGGACAATATATTTATTGATGCTTTTTCTTTGCACCAGATTAGATCACCATATGCCAAATATTTGCAAAAATAATCCATAATATTATTCTTCTAGTGATAAGTGAATGTATTATGGAGGTTTTCCCTTACCATTCTGGTTTATTAATTGCTTAAGCTTCTTCATTTTACAATTAATTTGTTTTATTTATTGCACTGACATAGGACCCAGCAAATTCTTAGTGTAAGCTTTCCATTTGTTTCCAAATTGAACAAAATGTTCGCTCATTTTATTCATTGTCCAGTATCTCCCATCACCTGAATATTAGGGTAACAGATAATAATTAACTCTCCTGTAAAAGATGAATAGGCATTATTTTCAGCATAAGTCATTATATCTGAAAAATATTAGTGAAATGCATTTATAAGCTTATTTATAAAAGAATTAAAATAATCTAAATATAGAAGAATTTCTATGTTTGGTATTTTATATTTAATCATATAAACAGCAAGATTGATATATTGTTTTCTTGTTTTGTGAAATTTGTATGAGTTATAAACTCATTTTATATCATTTTAATTGTATATTTAGAGGAAAATTCTAAGTATGGTTATAGTGAGAAGATTGTGTTCAAGGTTGTATGTTACTTGTAGGGAGTTAAATTTTGTGAATGCATGATGAGAAACATCTTTCGAGAAGAAAATATTAAAACAGTATTTTTGTCTATCTATAGAAGTTTAGTCATTAACAGATGGAATCTATAAGACATCTATACCTAAAAATTTATTTTTATTTATTTATTTATTTATTTATTTATTTATTTTTTTTTTAATTTTTTTTTTATTGGTTGTTGAAAAACATTATAAAGCTCTTGACATATCATATTTCATACATTAGACTCAAGTTGGTTATGAACTCCCAATTTTACCCCAAATACAGATTGCAGAATCACATCGGTTACACATCCACATTTTTACATAATGCCCTATTAGTAACTGTTGTATTCTGCTACCTTTCCTATCCTCTACCATCCCC
>NW_026000174.1:49414988-49423665 GCF_001458135.2 Marmota marmota marmota | reverse complement strand
AAAAAAAAGGCGGGGCGCACTGAGCTTTCTTTGCCTCGGGTACTTACAATCCACTGCTGATTACACATTCAGCTTCTCCGCCCGGAGCAAAGCGAAAGAGCTATACCTAAAAATTTAAATAAATTTTTGAAACAATGAGTTAGTTTAATATTTACTTTCATAGACATATCTATGTAATATGGTTTGAAATAACTTTTCTTATTTATGTTCAAAAGTAATAAATAAAACATATATGTGTGGTATGCATGTGTGTGTGTGTGTTTTCTTGTGTAATTGAGTGTGTATTTAAATGGTTATGTGCATGTGAAACATCTAGTAACATCAAACAAATTAATTGATACCATTGTAAATGACAGGAGGGCAATCAATGTGAAGAGAAAATAGTCTTTAATTCTAAATTCTATGAACTTGCCTAGTGTTTGAATTATTTCATAAATAACAAGAATCATGCAGTGTATTTCTTTTGACAACAAATATAAATTAAATCTTACAGGAGCTATGTGATTCCCTAAACTGCAAATGCAATGAAATTAGAACTGTCCTGTATTGAAATAAAAACCTCAAACTGACAATGTCTTTAGCAGTCATATACTGTCAAGGTGGTCTCCCCACAGGAACATTAAAATCCATTTTGAAAACACACTATGATGCACTGTTTTAAAAAAATAAATGTGTGATTTTCCCCAGTTTGAGAAAAATGATCCAGTGTCCCCAAATCAAAGATATAGTTGGTGGTTATGCAGCATGCTAATTTATCTCCAAAGGCTCTCCTTCATGTGTCACACATAGGTCACTTGCACTGAATATTTTGGTAAGTGTTTACTTACTGTGAGTGGCTGAAATGGAGATTTCTGGTGAAGTGGTTGGAGAGTAAAATGTGCAATTGAGAAGTGATAAGAATGGTCCTACATCTAGTGACCATTTCCTTGATCTGGCTGAAAACAGAGGACTTGAACTTTCTGATAAGAGCATCCACTTGGAAAAAAACAGTCCTTTAGCTGGTGCAAAACTTAACAGCTGTTCTATTAAATGATGTGTCTTTCATTCTCTGAAATCCTCTGAATGAAGCAATAGCAATCAAATACCTGTTTCCAAGGGAGTTTAGCAGAATCGCAGCATGGCATCTCTCAGTGGAAAATTAAATAGAACATATAAGGTCCTCCAAAAGGGAGAGTACAGTCAAAGGAAGTTACATGAAAGAAAAAAATAAATCCTTGATATTGAAATCAGTTTATATTTCTCCTCCCCTAAATTATTAATTGATGGCCAATCATAAATTTCACACTGTTTATGCACAAGAAGGTATTAAAAGTATGTTATTCCTTGCCTCATGTAATTTTCTTCTCAAGGCCCTACAGGGCCCAGAATAATGATTAGGTTTAGAAATTAATCCACAACATTGCATTCAGTTTTCATGGAAACATTAACACTTCAATTCAAGTACCCCTTTAAGCATGGTCTGCAAGATCTGACTTCTGTTCATTCTCCACTTTGCCTTCTACTTTGTTCCTCTGTCACTAGTTTCTGGTCACTCTGTCCTCCTTTCTATTCCTACTACATGGCAAGCTCAATCCTCTCTTGGCATATTTAAATTGACTCTTCTGCAGGCCAGAATGCTCACCCTCTGGATCTTTGCATATTTAATGATTTTTAGTCTTTCCCATCAAATATAATCTCTCCAGAGAGACTGGGTCAACCACTTTATTGAATGTTGTTTAACACAAGTTTTCTTTCAATAATCTATTTTAAAGTTCCATGAGTCCTTTTCTAAAAATAACCAATTTACTTGTTTTTTTTTTTTTTTTTTTTTTTTTTTTTTTTTTGCTTATTTGCTTATTCTTCCAATGTCCTCTTACAGCTGAGAACAGGATTCCCTTTTGTTAACTACTTCATGCATACATATTATGACATTTGATAATATTTTTAAATTTGATTAATGAATAAGTTAATAAATATGAAATGATTATTAAGTAAGACATAAGTGGAATTAATTGAGTGTCATAGATATCAGAAGATGAAATGAAGTTAGTGACAGGAGGCTAAGGAACTAGCCACATCTTACTGAAGATTGAATTAAGAGGAAAAAGTCTATAATTTGTTAAAATAAAGCATTTTAACTCTGGATTACATATTGAGGATTGAGATATGCTCTATCTTGCTATTATGATGTCAGAATGGACAAATTATTCAGTTGAATAAAAGAAGAAATATAATGGTAGGCATGATTGCTGCTTCTTTTGAGAATCAGGTTCTATGAAGTTTTGTTTTTCTACTGTTTTTTTTTTCTTCCATATTTTTAATTTAGCCAAATTTCACATGAACAGAGTCAACTATCTTTAGAGTATAATTCAGTGGCATTTTGTACATTCACAGTGTTATGCAACCACCACTTGGCCTACTTTCTAAACACATTTGTCAATACAAAATAAAATTTATACCGATTCAACAGTATTTCACATTCCCTTTCCCTCTGGCAACAACCAATGATGCTTTTTATCCCCACAGATGTTATCTATTTGCTATGATGTTAATGTCTATGAATTCCCAAGACTCAAATTTTGGAATCTTAGACCTCAAAGTGATAGCATTATGAAGCCGGGCCTTTGGAAGGTGATCGGGTCATGAAGAAAGGGTATTGCCCTTATGAAGGAAACCTGAGTGAACCAACTTGTATTATCCCACTACATGAAGACACAGAACGAAAGCACCATCACTGAACCAGGAAACTGATCCTAATCAAACATCAATCTACTAGTTCAATAGAATTATATAATGTACAGCCTTTAGAATGTGATTTATTTCGATCAGATTAAAATTTAGAGCATCATCCACACTGTACCATTTATCAATACTGCATATTTTTAAGACTGAGGAACATTCTATTACATGCAAGTATCACAACTTATCCATTCACCCATTTATGGGTGCTTATATCATTTCCACTTTTTACATGTAGTATATATACTGTCTTAAACTAATGTATAGCTTTAAGGGGATGAGATGTATATACCAAAATCCACTAAAACATAAATATTTAAGGCTAATGATAAGCAAACTGCATCAAGAACTGTGAAATTTTAATTTTTATTTATCTCTCTTTTCAGAAAAAAAAAACAAGAAAATGTTTACAGGGTAGTTGATTGATTGAATGGAGTCTTCCGTTGGGGTTCAAATACCAACTCAAAAGGAAAACAAACTGACAAGCTGCAAAAACTTGTTTCAAAATCTTTGCAAACCATTTCTCATGTTTAATTTTTATTGTGTATATATAACTAGATAAATGTGCTTTCTTTGGGCAAGAAATGGGTCACATTCATTTTTGTCTTCTGAACATTCACATCCAAGCTTGAAACCTAGATGTTTGATGAATAACATGATCTGAATGAATAAATGTACATGTGTTTTCAGAACTGAGAAAGGAAAAATTTGATGAGAGTGTAACTCTGAAAGTTGAGTCAATTGTGGTAATTTTCAAGGAAGAGGAATAATGTTAAGAAACTTTGTTACTGCATGAAAAGCAGGTTCTGAAAGGGGACCCTTGTGACCCCTACCTCATGACAGTCACATATTTATGTAAAGCTTTCCCTCTTGAGTATAGATGGACTTGGTCTAGTGACCTGCTTCTAAACAATGTAATAGTATGGGACATCATTATCTAGATTATGTTATACAAGATTATGACGTTTGTCTTCCTCTTTCTCTCTCCTTATATTTCCCTCTTTCTTTTACTACTGACTCAGTCTGGTGAACCCAGCTGCCATATTTTGAGGATCACACAGAACATGAATTAGGATAACTTCTCTCTAATTTTCAGTAAGTAATTGAAGCTCTCAGTCTAACACCTCTCAGGAATTGATCCTGCTAACAGCTACATGAGGTTGCTTGGAAACAAAACCTACTCTTGTTGAGGCTTGAGATGTCTACACTTCTGGCAAAAATTTCACTGCAGCTTGAGAGGCTGTGGTTCAGAAGATGCAGCTAAGCCACATCTGAAGCACAGAAACTATACAATAATGAATGCTTTTATTTACACTGCTAACTTTGGAGTAATTTATTACAGAGAAATGAATAACTGTATAGAGCTGGTACATAGATGAAAGAAAAAAAACTGGCCTCTGGTGGAACAATCACAAAAACCATGTATGATTTGGAACAGTCCATAACTCTGCAGTAATTTGTGAACAATGGGTCTCCTTAAACTTTGAGAATCATATCTATTTGATTTAAGTTGTATTCTAGAACTTAACAGCAAATTCTATATAAACCATACATCAGAGGATGTTTAAAAGATTAGGTTATGCCAGGAAAAGAATTCAGTGATTTGACTTGTATAAATCTAGGGGAGAGAAAAGATGTGGGAGGGAAGGAAGGATCTATAGTGAATTATGAATTAAGTTATCTTTAATATTCTGAAAAAATCAATATAGAATAAAATTTCATTATTTGAAAAATATATCTAGCCAATTTTACAGGTAGACATAAGAGGTAACTTCAGTATCTATATATATGTGTGTGTGTATATATATATATATATATGTATACACACACACACACACACACACACACATATATATATATGGAAAACAAATTTGAGCATCTTTCCCCGTGTATTTCAACACGAAGTATATGAGCAACACTTTTCCTTGGAAAAGACTAAGATGGCATTTTTCTTTTCTGTGTCTACTTTGTTCCTATCCTTGGCCATCAATTTGAAAGGATATTCCAATAGAATAATGAGCTTGGGACATTTTGGGAAGAAAGAGTGATATACGACCTGATTTTCCCATGAGATGCAGTATTAGAGAAACTGTGGTGGGCATGACCAAGATCTTCTTTTTGGAAATAATATGTGTTGGGGGTTCTTAAGATAGCCCCCAGACTTGACAGTCTATTATAACTCAGAACTCAAAGGTGTTATACTCAAGGTTATGTTTTATTACAAAATAAAGATGTAGCTTAAGTTCAATAAAGGACAAGTGTGCATTGACCAAAAGAAAATGGGTAAAATCTTCTAGAAGTTGTCACTGATAGAATCACAATGGGTCACCTGAATTACTCATATAGGCAACTGCCTCTTAAGACCCTTGTGAAGTTCAGCTGCAGTAGCATGACCCAGGACCCCCAACAGGATAAAGAAACATACCAATAATCACAACCTTAGCATTAACTATATGTTATGGAATCAATCCCTAGGTACATACAGAGATAGTCTTTTCAGTGAGGATTCTATAGCTTAGTTTATCTCCCAAGATCTAGTCAAGGACTTCTCCTGAATGTTGCAAGGCAGGGACCAGTTCCTGAGACTCCACAGGAAAAAAATTGGATGGAATTGTTGAGAGAAACAGGCAGAAGTTTATTAGAAATGATTGAGATAAAAACACACAATACAGGGTACTTTACCTCTCTGGAAAGAGCAGCATTTTTTTGCATAGTCTGGGCTTTTCAAGAGATTTGGGTTTCTTGGTTCTTGCTCCAGATTATACATACCTCCTCAGGTGGTTATATTACCCTTTGAATAGTCCTCAGCAAACTTTCTTTCTGGGAGTTGTGATGACTTAGTGACATCAGAAGTTCTTGATGACCTGGTTGCAGGTAATATGGTCTTGAAGTAACTTCCTCAAGGAGTTACAATTAATTGTGGCTTGGGGATAGCTGACATATGAGGCCCATTTTCTCATTACTTTTTTATATTGATAAGGTTTCCTTGTTATCTTCAAGTCCTGTGACAATACTGAGACTCTTTGTTGTGTACTTATGATGTGCTTCATGTGAGATTCTGCCCTTTATTGCCCTTCCCTTACCTACCTGCTCATGACTGCCTGTCCACCTAACACTGAAGACTTTTGGAATATTCGAAAAATCTTAGGCTTATTAACCCCTAACTGCACTAGTACATCGATAATTACCAAATGAAAAGAGGATTCTGGACTGGGAAGTACATTTCTATAACAGGGCCCTCAGGGTTTAGAGAAGAAAAGCAAGACAAGTTCACTGAGTTGGAAGTCCCTCAGGATTTGATTTAGTTCCATGTGGTATATTCTGCAACATTTTACATGTGAATTAACATAGTTTTGCAATGGATCATTTATGTTACGAAGAATCAGCTCTTGTGTATTCTTTTTTTTTTCTTTATGCTAACCAATTCTTCAAATCTCTGGACACCAACTTGTCCTACAATTCAATTAATTTCTGACACAATCTATCTGGCATTAGCTCAGCTCTGAGGTTAAAGGGCTCAATCCCAAGAGATTGCTCTAGTTTCAGATACTAATTGAGTAACCCTTCTCCTTCCTGTACTTTTGACCTACCAGTTATACATCAGGGGTTCCCATGACTCCCAGATTCAGTAACTTGCAAGAATAATAAACAAAATCCAAGATGTCATTTTAGTATGACTGATTAATAAACTGGGAGGAAGGTGAAGAAACTCAGGAACAGCCAAATGGAAGAGATACATAGAGCAAGGAAGATGGGTAAACAGTTCCCGTGCCTTCTCCAGGCATACCACCCTTGCAGCAGGTTGATGCATTTATGAGCCCAGAAGCACTCTGAGGCACATCATTTAGGAATTCACATGAGACATCCTTATCTAGGCATAATCTATTAAATCATATGTCATTAGCAATTATTCCCAGCCTCTCCCAAAGGCTGAGAGCACAGTCCAACTTTCTAACCATGCCTTCTTCTATTGGTGACCAGCCCCTTTGCTGAATCTACATAGAAACCAAGCCACCAAATCATCTCAGCAGCATACAAATACATTATTATAACTTTCTATTTCAAGGGACTTTAAAACTCAAATGCCAGGTATCCTGGATTGAGACCAAATAGTTTACAAAAAGATGCTCCTATCTTCTTATCACTTAGGCAGTTACTAGTATTTAAGGAACTGTATATCAGGATCTGAGAACAAACTTAATGCATATATTTCTAATTATATCACAACATCTTGAGCACCTAATCTTTCTCAGATCCATTCTAGAATTAGTCTTTGAGCATATTCTTGTTTATTTCCAAAAATAAGACATCTAATGCCAGTATTTGTATCTGTCAGGCAATGAACAAGAGGACAGATTTTTAGCTCTAGAGAGATCCCAAAGTCCACTATGCCAAATACAGTACATTAGTACAGAGCTTTACTTCAACTTAGAAATAAGAATGCCCTGCTTTTGAAAACAAGAAAAAAAATACAATTTGAGCAACTTTGATAAAGCTGTCATGCTCTAAAAGTCACAGACTACCCTCAAGACAAAGGATAAGATCAAATCTTCGTTGGCAAAGAAAGAATTTAATATCTTAGACAAGTTAAATAAGAGAAAACCTGTTGGTAAAATAATTCCATGAACAAACTAACCCAATGATACCGCTTGTCACCTTTTAACCAAACCAAAATTGTTTCACTGCAAGCCTAATTATTATTGCCTAATTGTCACAGAAAGTGAGACAACTAATGCTTAGAGTTTTCTGATAAATACTATATTTCCAGACCAAAAAAAAAATGGTGTTAATTGTGTTCAATTTAACACGACACTTCTGATTTTTCTCCATAGAATCCGTTCTGTGAGAAAGGATACTCTTAGTCTAAATAAAACACTCTGTGATTAAAGAGACACAATTGACTTAATTATTATGGGTACAGTATTGATATTTAGTAATGGCCCAATGTGCACAGAAGCAAATACCATGGTACTGGTTTTTGAAAAACAACAGCAAAGAATTTTATTGCATGGTTAACTGAACAAGGAAGCCAAGAAGTACATGCTCAGGTTTGTCTCCCTGAACAATTGTTTTCAGAGGAAATTTATAGGAAGGGAGAGGGGAGAAGCTACTTGTTGTTTGAGTAGGGAGAGGAGTTTTGGGATCTCTTGTGCAGATGTAGGTGTTCATCTACATCTTCACAGGCTTAATGTTCCCCCCCACCACAGGCTGTTATCATGTTTAGCACGATTTTGAGATTTTTATATCACAAGAACATGGATTGGAAAATCTGACTTCTGTTCATATTCATTCTTGAAAAGTCAGTTTCAAACTGTCCCTCAGTGGATTTTGAGGCTTTTTCTGGAAAACACCATAAACACTATTATTTAACAAATTTATGTACAGCTGTGTCAGCTTCAGTACACTCATTTAAAAATTATTGATTCTACATAACATGTGCCCATCCAGATATCATAGCCACACAAATGACATGTTTGCTCAACCATTACTGGGCAGTGTTTGGCACACATGGAGGCACAGCTGCTGTAGTTTTAACTTCTTATGGAGCTAACTTCCTATTAAAGGAAACTACTGTTTCTTCTTTCTTCTATGGGTGTTGGAAACTCATTTCTTGTCTTCAGCGGAGCATTCTCCTTCCCTGATATTTCTCCCTCACGCTAGGTTTTTTTTTTTGTTTTTTTTTTTTTACTTCTATAGATATTCATTAGGAACCAAGTTTAAAGCCTAGAAGTAGATTAATGTAGCATATCCAAAAAAAAATTGGTACTGCTTGGCAATCTTCTTTCAGTTCTTGGATATAGTTTAAGTTTATTTTGATCTCAGGCATGTTCCATCTACTTTCTGGGCTGGAGATGTAACTCAGTGATAGAAGATTTCCCTGGCATGCAGGATCCCAGAACTGCATAAAACAAACAATTACAGAAAAAAAAAAAAAAAAAAAAAAAAAAAAAAAAAAAAA
>NW_026000174.1:49404626-49414160 GCF_001458135.2 Marmota marmota marmota | reverse complement strand
TTAAAAAAAAAAAAAAAAAAAAAAAAAAACACAAAAAAAACAAAACACTTATCTTCTTTTTCTTATTTTTTTCTCTAACTTTGCCACTATTTCTCTGCTCCACTGTCTCTTTCCTGCCTCCTCTCCATTGTCTTTTTTTCTCTGTTTCCTTGATATTTACATATCACATACACTGTCTTGTTTTCTGTCTTCTGCTCCAAATCATTACAATTCCATACCCTAAAAGGCAAATTCATTGCAGTTTTCTACTATGTTGTGGAAATTCTTATTATCTATTACATGCACCTGGGATCTGATCATGATTATAAGTTACTTATTGGGAACTTCAATGTGAATTACACAGGTATCTCTTCCAAGAGACTCGTTTATTTATTTTCTTGGAGTGACTGAGTGGAAGAGATGATTCTGTTATTAGGTTCTATGTCTGAACAGCAGGAACATCCTTCCCTGCTGCTGCCAGTCAGGTGTTCTCCTTTAGATCCTTATCCAATTAGTATTCCTTTTAAAATTAACTTTCTTATGTATGCAGTGGTCTCTCCCTCTTCTGCATTCTAAAAGTAAGGTGCCAGCATATTGTTTGTGCCTTCACCATATGTTGGAGTCCTTAGACAGTGATCTTCCACTCTACAAGCAAGACTTTGCAGAAAAGATGCACATATATTACAGCATTTAAAGTAGTTTGACTTCAGAGACTAATTAGCAATGCCATTTTTTGTGTGTTGGAAGTAGTATATCTGTTATTTTATTAACTGGCTTGAATATCAATGCACTCCCACATGTAAGGCACATCTCAGAAGTATTGTTCTGACATTTCAGGTTGCTTTCTGACAGGAAGGCAGACTTAATCTGTCAAGTTTTACAGAGTCAGACATCAAGAATTTGCTCTTTAAATGTTTGAGTTGACCAAAGTTGCTGGTTTATTTGGAGGGTAAATTTTATCTGTTTATGATAATTAGTACTCATCTGATTAAGGAAAATAATTATTATTTTTCCAAGTATAATCAAGTCACCTGGGATATATTTATATAAAACATAAATTTCAGATGTCCCAATACATATATGAATAAATTTATTCTATAATTTGATATTATGGTCTTTTGGAAAATAAACTGGCTTTTGACAGATAATACTCTCAGGCAAATATATTTATTATTCAGAGTCCATAAAGATGGGGAACAATAGGACAAATGAAAGAGAATTTTATCTAAATAACCTTAGTAAAATGATCAAATGTAATTCATGTTTGGTTTTTATATGTAAAATCTCTAGCAGTTCTGTTAGAATGGTCTTATGTTCTGTTATGTTTTATCCCTCCATAATTTTGAAGTAAAATATTTTGTTCACAGGTATAGTATTTAGACTCAGGTATCATATGAGATTTGATACAAATAAGGTTTTATTGGTAGTTTTAAAGAATGTCTGCATTAATATTGTCTTGCCACCTATGGATCAGTTATTATTAGTGAAGTGAAGTTAGCCAGCTAGAAATGCTTTGGGAGGATCACTGCTTCTCCTCAGGAAGGATTAAACATTATAATCACAAGCAGAAGAGAAGTAGATAAAGTCAGTCACCATGAATCCAGGAGACACATGCAAGATGAAGATGTTTAAGTTGTGAGGTGACAGCTGTAAATCTATAGGAATATGGAAGGGATTGGGAGTAGACAATAATCCAGCAGAGCATTCCATGCTCCATGTGAAATTTCAAACATGAGAGAAACTGTGTTAGTTTCACCCAAAGAGACTTCGAAAACAAGAGAAACCAAAAACTGTTTTCCTCATGCCTGCATTTTATGGTAAGTTTCTCTGATAATAACATTCTCTAGTTCTTGTGGAACTGATTCTATGAAGACAAATGTGGACCATTGTGTTATTTTAAATTAAACTTAATATCAAGGTTTATTTTTTTCATTTTTTTCTTTCTGGAAATACAGTAATCCCTAGAAAACTCTAAGCATTAATTTTCACTTTCAGTAACAATTAGGCAGTAATGACTATTTCTGTTTTAGAGGCAATTTTGGTTGTGATTAAAGATAATAAGAAACAATATTGTCCAAAATTTGTGCTAGATTAGTAAACCTAGAAAAAGCCCTTTAAGTTATTTTCTGAAAGTTAAAGAGTATAATAGTCTACTCTTATCTATAAGGGACATACTCTTAAGATTTCAAGTGCATGCTTGAAATTGTGTATAACCCCAAACTCAATATATACAATTATGATTTCTCTTAAACATATCTGTGATAAAGTTTAATTTATAAATTGGGCAAGAGATTAACAACAAAAACTAATAATAGAATAGAGTACTTATAACAATATACTGTAATAAAACTTATGTGAGTGAACTTTTTTTTCTAACTTTTGAAAAATACCTTATTAAGCTTTACCTTTTTATTTGAAGCATATTATGGCTTCTTTCTAGTATGTCCTAATTGGGAGCATTGTTATTCTTGCACTTTGGGATCATTATTAAGTAAAATAATATTTACTTGAATAGAAGCACCAGTACTACGATAGCTGATCTGATGATCAAGAGATTGTTGTGTGAGTAGCAGGTAGTTAGGGTATAGAGTGTGGGCAGCCTGAATGCAGACATGGTCTAAGTCCAAGTCATGGGCAGAAGGGAGCTACATGGTGTGAGATTTCATCACTGTACTTAAAACAGTGTGTGATTTAAAACTTATGAACTATTTCTGGCATTTTGTGGATAACTGAATCCAAGGGAAGTGAGACTATGGATAAGGGAGACCACTGCATCTGGACATAAAGGATCTGCCAGCTCCTAAGCTCTTTCAGCTAACTCTTAGTTTTCATAATAGACATGGTTACCTCTAGAAAGAAAAAAGAACTTACAAAATAAATTTCATTTCCAATTAAAGTCAGATGACAAGGTATTATCTCTCAATTCAAAATCCTACTGAATTATAGCAAAAATTTACACAAAGGAGCAAAACTTTAAGAATATGATTAGAGAGTGGAACCTCAGAATATCAGAGATTTTGGTGACTTCTGAAAACAAAAGCAGATGGAACATATAAAAGATTAAACAGAGATTACAGCTAGCCAGCATCTACATAATATATGTGCCACATGGCTTTTAACTGGGTTATTTTCCCCTCTTTAATTCACTGTCAGCATTTACCCATCAGTTTAAAATTAGCAATTTAAAAACTGAAGGATGAGCCTAGTCTAGGATAACAGCTTCTAGTGTAGATTTTAGTTCCTTAGAATAAAATCACTCATATTTTATTACACCTAAAGTTAACTTCGTTCCTGTTCATCCTGTAGTTACAATAGCTCATTAAGTGCCTTCAACAAAAGATGTATAGAACAGTAAAGAAAATCTACAGGAACAACTAGCAAAGAGCTGTGCTCCATCTCTGTTGCTTCTGCTGAATTTTCCCCCAACACACACACAGTGGCTTATAAGAAAATAATTTTATTATTATCAAACAATTCTAGGTGTGATAATGGGTCTAGGCTAAAATGTGATAATGGGTCTCACTGGGCCAAAATCAAGGTATTATGTCAGCAGAATTAACAGATCTACATTCTTGCTAAAGGTTCTAAGATAATAACTAATATTTCCTTGCTTTTTTTTAACTTATTGATGTTGATATTCTTCCCAACCACAACCCAGAGTTATAGAGATTGCTGGTATTCCTTCCAGATTCAGAGTCAGTGATGGAAAGCTAAATCTTTCTCACACTGCATCACTCAGGTAATTTTCTGCCTCCCTTTTCTACGTTTACACACCGTTATAGTTACATTTGGGTCCACCTGATAATTTAGCAATATCTCTCTATTTTAAACTCAGTTTATTATCATTCTTTTTTTAAATTATCATTCTTAACTCTTTTTGTTATTTTAATTTTTCTTTGCTTTTTATATAACATATTCAATGTTTTTTGAAGTAATACCTGGACACTTTTCGGAAGTCATTATTCTACCTGTATCAAGAGGAAACTGTTTGAATAAACCTAATATTTACATCATAAACATGAATTAACAAGATACTTGTGGAAATGAAAACAAAAATAGAAGGGTCAAAATTAATAAATATTAGGGTCAAACAATGTATTCTTGAGAAAACAGTAATAATACAGTGTTTTTTTATTTAAAAAAGAAAATTCTTAAACAAGTCTTGAGGCAATATTGTAGTCATAACAAGAATAGATTATTATGAAAAAAAAATACATGATAGAATTACAAATTAAAAAGGTATTCTTGAAAATTAAAAATATAACTATCAATAATATTGAAAATTGAACCCCTGGAAGCTTTGCCACTGAATTACATCCTCAGGTCTTTTTATTTTTTTATTTTAAGACAAGTTCTCATTAAGTTGCTTAGGACCTCACTAAGCTTTTGTGAAGGGTCTCAAACTTGTGATCCTCCTGCCTCAGTCCTCTGAGTCACTGGGATTACAGGCATGTGTCACAATGCTAGGCAGTGATGGTTTAATTTTGCATTCACTGCAGAGTCAAAATTTGAAACTTTTGACATGCTACATTATTACTTTAAGCACTAGTGAAAGAGAAAGAATTGCCATAGTTAGACTATGAAAGAAAATTTGATCACTTGTCATTTATTTATTCTCATGAAAACAACTGTTTAAGGTTTACTTAAAATATATTTATCATCACTCATATTTGTATATACATAAAAAGAAAAAAGATGACAGAAGTAAGTTGATTAATATAATTTTTGTATACATTTTTCTTTAATTTCTTTTTCACGTCTATTGAAGTTTGATTGACAAAAATTGAATGTATTTTGGATGTATGTGATGTTTCGATAAATGTATGTACAAATTGTGAAATGATACCACCACCAAACTCATTAAAATATCTATCACCTCACATACTTACCATCTGTTTCCTGTGGTGAGAACACTTCAAATACATGCTCTTAGCAAATTTCAAGTATGGATTCTATATTTTTCTCACTATAAACATCATGCAACCAGTAATTATTGATCTTATAACTGAAGATTTATATCCTTTGCTCAATATCTAAACTTTTCTCTCACTCCTTGGCCTCTAATAACCACCACTCTACTCTCTGTATAATGAGTATGACTTTTTATTTTTAAAGATTCCTCATGTAAGTGAATTCATAAAGAACAATATTTTTATTTATATACCCAGCTTTCTTGACTTAGTATAATGTCCACAAGCTTATTAACATTGTTACAAATATCTGGGTATCATTTTAAAACTATTTATAACACACACACACACACAGAATTTTCCTCCATTCTTTGACAGTATTTATGTTGTGTCCATATATTGACTATTGTAATGTTGCAATGAACATGAAAGTATAAATATTTCTTCAGGATGGTGAAATTATACCCTTTGTATATACACTGAGAAGTGAGATGGCTGAATTTTATTTTATTTTTGAGGAAACTCAAAAACTGTTTTCTTCCAAGGCCTCATGACTGGGCTGTTAATTCAGAAACCAGACAAGGGGAGACGGGAGATGAAGGAAACACATATAGAGAAAAATGTGGGACCTGATGGTTCAGCCAATCCCAAAAGGGGGAAGACTGATGCCAGAACTAGCTCAGTGTATTTATTATATAAATTACATCAAAAGGTTGTTTGTGGGGATGTTTCAGCAAAGCATGCAATCTGAAGGATGCAGGACTGGTGGGACATTAGGGTCATCTGGTTTTGCTCAGAATTCTCTATCCCTGGAATTTGGTGTCTGAGCTCAAGGACTCAAATGATAACAGCTCTGCACTTTTGCACAGAGCCTTCTCAGGCCAGCATCACCATAGCAACTGGGGCTGGACCTGCATCTTCACACATGCAGCTCCCATTGTAAATGCAACCATGAAAGAATTGGAGACCATGGCTTACTCACTATTCTCTACAGTTTACCATCATGGCTGCACCAATTTTACATTCCCTTTTCCTTCATGTACTCAATAATATCTCTTATAACCCGTATTTTTAATATTAGCCATCCTGAAAGGTATGAGGCAATATCTTACTGTAGTTTTGATTTGCATTTACCTGATGATAAATTATTTTGAACATCTTTTCATGTACTTTTTGGTAATTTGTATGTCTTCTTTGGAAGAAATATCCATTCAAGTCCTTTGCTTAAACTTAAGTGAGATTATTGGTGGGTTTTTGTTGTTTTTTTGTTTGTTTCATCTTGTTTTTTGTTTTGCTTTTGTTTTTGTTGTTGTGGTGATGGTGGTGGCTGTCGATTTGTCTAGATTCCTTACGAATTTTGAGTATTAACTCTTAGCATATATATAATCATAAAATTCACAGGAAGCCACAGAAGATTCCCAATAATTAAATCACTCTTCATAAAGAAGAGCAAAGCTGGAATTACCACACTTCATGATTTCAAACTGTAATATAAAGTCATAATAACAAACAGAAATGGGAAAACAAAAACAAATCAGACCTGAGAACTTAGAAATAAGCCCACGCCTACAAAGTGGGCTAATTTTTGCAAGTTGCCAAGAATCCACTGTAAGGGAAAAGACCGTCTCTTCAATGAATGTTGCTGAGAAAACCATATGCTACAATAATAACTAAAAAGACACAACGTACACCTTGCGTAAAAACTAGTAAATATGCACTAAAGATTCTAATGTGAGAAGTGAAGACATAAAGTACCTAGAAGAAATCACAGGGGAAGTGATTCTTGTCCCATGTTTAGGCAATTTGACCTAAAACACAATGAACAGAAGCAAAAATAAGTGAGTGAAATCACATTGAGCTAAAAGCACAAACAACAACACAAAAAATCAACAAAATCAAATGTTTAATGCAATCTTAAATCCCTCCAAATTGATATGTTTGAATGCATTTTAAGTTGTAAAATGTAAATAATATGCCTCTTATATTTTAATTAAAGTGTCCCCAAACTCACAGATGTGCCCCCCACCTCAAAAAAATGTGTGTTGTACTCCGATCTCCATAGTTCCCTTTACTTTTAAGGTGGAAAGAAGCAATAATGTATATAGGGCTTCAAAGTCTTTTTGTTTGTTTGTTTTAGTTGTTATAATGTGATAATAATCTGGACAGGTTCTTTTGAACATACAGAAAATGTTATTGACAGATCTAAAAGATGTGTAAATCATCAGGTGATTTTGAATATTTCTTTCTCTCTTCTTTTCCATAAAATACTTTAAAACAATGTCTTCTTTTCCTTTCTTCTCCAGAAATACGTATGTACCATTTGAAGGTAAAGATTTCTTTTCTTTTTTTGGACCAGGTATTGAACCCAGGAACACTTAACTACTGAGCCACATCCTTGGCCCTTTTTTAAATCTAAATTTTTATTTTGAGACAGGGTCTCTCTAAGTTCTTTAGGACCTTGCTAAATTGCTAAGGCTGCCTTTGAACTTCTGATCCTCCTGCCTCGGCCTCTGGAGTTTCTGGGATTACAGGCATGAACCACCCTATCCAGCCAGAATTTAAGTATTCAAAGAATTCTGAATAAATTCTCTCAGTCTTAGTATGATACTGAAGCCATACTTATTAAAAACACATCCAGCGAAGAATCAGTTCAATATTTCTGACATCTGTGCTCTAAAGGAACATGATTTGCTCCCTAGTCAGAAATGATCACAAGATGCGTACTTAAAAAAAAAAAAACATAAAAATGCTGTTGCCTCTTTTGAAGTATGTAAAGTTATAGCTGGATAAATTTTTTCAAAATTGTGTGTTTTTAAAATATACACTTATTTTTGAGCATTTTGCTTTATAGTCATAGTAATTAGATGTTTTAATGGAAATGGTCTGAGTCAAGAGGCAGAGAGAAAGTTCAAAGTTTAAGATCAAGCCTGTGTCCATTTGCACTCACTATCATTTCTTGTACAGGAAGAATAATCTGTAATATTGAGGAGAAGAAAATGTATATGAATCCGTTGCATATTCAGCAAAACATGATAAGCATTTTTTGCTTGGGCATTGAAAGCATACCAGGTAACTGGTAAAGCAGAACTTAAAATATGAGGAAAATATAAACTACAATTTGAAAGAATTTTTTTTTATCTACTAAAAGCGATTTCTTTAAAATTTGGTGTGGGTGTTTCCTTCTTTTGGAGGCCTTTAACCAAGAAATCAGGTTTTTATGTTCAAAATGTGTAATTTATTTTGGAAGCACAAATACAAAAACATGTTCTCGTATAGAGAGAATTATTCACTGATCCGACGAAATGGTTGGGCAGAAAACCATGGATATGACTTGGTACCTCTGCTTAGAAGTAAATAGGCCATAGAAAATGTAATGGAAAGGAAGCCTGGAGTGAAGGGGGCAGGAAGCAAGGAGAACATAATAAATATAGCTTCCTTGGACTAGAACCCAAAACAGGGTATTGAGTGAAGCCTTTACTACATAATGAATAAGAAGAAAGTATGATGAAGGCAATAAAAATTCAGTTTGGCAAAAAATATTGTTTATTACAAAAGAGAATTCAAATGCACAGTGATTTATAGCCAGGGCAACAAAGCCATAGATAATAACAATAGAATAAATACAGAATGTGTTGTCATATTCTTAGCACAAGAAAGGACAAAAAAAAAATCACAGACTGTGTTTAAGAGGATATGAATGCAAAATCAGGTCAATCAACCAACTGGTCATTATGGGATGACAAGAATAGACATTTTTTTTTTTTGTATTATTCTACTTTGTTTGCTATGTCAGTCCCTGCATAGAAAACAATTCTTTCTCTTCTAAAGTAAACACATTTTGTAATTGAAGCCCATTTTGTCTCATTGTCCCAGATGTGGAACATCTATAAAAAAATAAATTGAGCAACAAAGAGTTACCTGTTTTAATGCACCTACCTGTGTGGTTGAAATATTTGTAGAATTGAAAAGTTAGTGTGTTATTAAGGTTGATGTTGGTTTCACCTAACCTAAATCCCAGAAAAGCTCACTCAATACAGTACAAAACAAATTAAACATTCTATGTTCCTGACTGTGTGTAGGGACCAGAGATTTTAGCAGGTCTATGCCTGAACTATTTTTAAAGACAGCTCATTTTTTCCCTCCATGTTTCTCCAAGTAGTGGAATGTTTGACTCTTGATCACATCACATAGACTACTTGAAGAGTACTCTACGTGAGCAGTTTTGGAAGAGAAAGGGTTCTAGTGACATTATTTGTGGCCTTGTATTCATAGATAAAGCTGGTTCTTCTCAGAATTCAGATATGTGAGATAACCTCTTCTTTCTTACTAATTTGAGATCCTATCTTTTTTTTTTCCTTGAACTTTCACTGGAAGTGTACTTGCTTAATCAAGAATGATTTGGTAGTTAATGATACTAACATATTGACAAAAAAATTAGGTTCACTTCACCAAAATTCACTATTTAATGGACATTTCAATCCTGTTTTCTTCTTCAGGAATTCATAATTTCTGTTTTAGTGCCAGAATTTAACAAAAAGTCCTCTGTATTCCTCCATCTGCACCCATTTCCTGTGATTTGTTTCTATTTACATGAACCCTCTTCTCTCTCTCTCTCTCTCTCTCTCTCTCTCTCTCTCTCTCTCTC